>NW_026058683.1:0-19793 GCF_023721935.1 Panthera uncia
AAGGTGTGAGGTTTAAGTTGATGTGTTTTTCCTCTTGGGGATTTTGTTTGTTTGTTTGTCTGTTTTGTCCATAGATAGCCAATTGCTCCTGTGAAGACTATCCTTCCTTCAGTGAATTAATTGGGTAACACTGAAGGAGCTTTTCCTTACAAATATAAGTACAGAAAATTACACTCTGTTACAGTGATGATTCTCAAACTGCATAATTTGTGTTTCTCTTTATTATCTTCCAAATTTCCTTTGCTATTCTGGATATGCCTTTGTAATAGACAAGCAAAAGTATATTAAAAATAAAAAGTGTTTAGGAGATGATGTGAAGATACTATCCATTAACCAATTTTAATCCTTTACATATGCCTCAATCATTTACCCTTATAATTTCAATTCTGAAATTTAGACGAACAAAAATACTTTACTGTTCAAGCTGTGTTGATCCAAAAGATTTTTAGACAAAGGATTTATAAAAGATTAATGGTTTACATTCATAGGATTCTTCTCACTACTTATAAATTTATAAGATTTTAATTAAGGCTTTGCATTAGTGTTTTTTTAATCTCCCTAATAAATACTCTAAACTTATCCCCAGATGGTTTCACTGATGAAAGGAAGTAGTTTATGAAGTTTTGAGATTAGTGACTGAAACCTAAACAGAATCCATTAAATTACACAAAAGGCATGTAAAGATTAAAAATTGAATTTATTAAGGCACTGGGTGACTCAATCGGTTAAGTGTCCAGCTTCGGCTCAAGTCATGATCTTACCATTTTTGAGTTCGAGCCCCTCGTAGGACTCCGTGCTGACAGCTCTGAGACTGGAGCTTGCTTTGGATTCTGTGTTTCCCTGTCTGCCCCTCCCCCACTCACCCTCTGTCTGTCTCTCTCTCTCTCAAAAATAAATAAACATTAAAAAAAATTTAAAAATCATAAAAAATATACCTAAAAATATTGAATGTATCTTTAGGATGCTTGTAGCAATGAGGAACTAAAAAATTCGGTGAATCAATAAATTGTCATTTTTCTTTCCTTTTAATGAAATATACTTAGGTTTGCATTACCCTCTTAGATTCTAATTAATCTAACACAAAAGCCTCTGCATTGAATACCCATGTGAATTTTTCTTATATGTTTTGTTCACTTCCACAATAACAACAACTAATTATATGAAACTTCAAATGAATAAGGGGAGGCTATTATCATACAAATACCTTTTAAGTAGGCAACTCTTTCTCAAATTAGCTTTAAAACACTGCCAGTATTTGTTTCCATTATTCCTAAATGACCCTGCTTACCTTAAAACCATATAGGGAAGGAGATTCAGATTTTCTGGTTATATTTGCAAGCTATGCATTCTGTAGTCAGGTAATATAATTATTTGAATGAATTATTGCTTATTGATCTTTACTACATTTTATATACTACATGCTAGGTAATATTTAAGTCCACTTAATTTTTGCACATCTAATAACTAAAATGGTAACTAACATTTACTCATCTTCCAAGATCTAGTGAGGATGAAAAGTTTACATACGTTTATTAATATTCAGCAAAGTTGGGCCACTAATTGCATTAATTCAACATTGTATGAGTAAGAAACTGAGACAAGGAACATTTGTGGATAATACAAGGTTAAAAAAACTGGTATTTTTTCATTTCAGAGTGTGATGCTTAAAAGGAAGTCTGACTGGATTCAGGGCTTTAAAATGTGGTAGTCCCAGGGTCCCTGGGTGGCTCAGTTGGGTAAGGGTCCAACTTCAGCTCAGGTCATGATCTCACAGTCTGTGAGTTCAAGCCCTGATTTGGGTTCTGTGCTGATAGCTCAGAGCTTGGAGCCTGCTTCTGATTCTGTGTCTCCCTCTCTCTCGGCCCCTCCCCCACTCATGCTCATGCACCTGCTCTCTCTCTCTCTCTCTCTCAAAAATGAATAAATGTTAAAAAAATTTTTTTTTTCAAAAAATGTGGTAGTCCTTTGTTCTGATTGTCTCAATCTGTTGTATCATCCTCACTGTGTTATAGTAAGGCCAATGAGACTGTTTTAATAGATAACATTCTAGGAAAGTCCACTTCTGAGATTTTAAACATTATATCACACTCTGAATCCCTAGAATCTGCCCAGCTCCCTCTTCCTCCTCCCACTGCTCTTCTTCTCCGACTTGATAGAGACCTTGTCACATCTCCATTTTTCATATCTATTATCTCTGTGCTGGATTTACTATTTCCTACTCATTCCAAACCCCATCATTCTTTCTGTGGCCTCAACTGTTTTCTTAGATCTGAAATCCAGTAAGCCATCTTAGCCTTTGTGACACTTGATCTTGTGTCAATCCAAAACTGTAAGATTGTCTTTACAACCAATTTGCCCAGCACTGCATGAGGGAAGTCCAGAAACAGAGATGTAGATCTAATAAAAATTCATGGTCAATAATATTAGTTTGGTCCTCTCCACTGACCAGCAAGCTTACTGTGTGTTAACTGTGCCATTTTCTAAACCACATTTCTAGATGTTTTGCATTGTCTTTAAGCCCCATAGCTGTTCTCTCCCTATACTCTTAGCAGATGACTATAGTCTGTTGTGGTAAGAAACGTCATTGAATATAAATCACTTTAAAACTCCCTTCTCACCCATCCCTCATCAGTATCTGCAGCCTTATCTAAATCTAGACCCTTCCCACGGAAAAGAAGGTCTACTATTGTGCACAAGCCAGTAATACCATGATCTGCCAACAAATCATTGTCAACAATTCCTCTTTAAGATTGAGCCTTATTAATAGCCTTTCCTCCTCATTTTTTGCCCAGTCTTAAAAGAATAAAATTCAATCTGGTATTTTACATGTAACTTCAAGTGCAATTCCCTAATTTGTAGCTAAATTTCTTGAAAAATTAGTAGACTGTCCTATATGTTTTCCTTATTTTTCAATCACATCACCTATCTTGGGATGCCCATGCATTCACTGGGTACTGTTATTTTTTTTTATTTATTTTTTATTTTTTATTTTTTTATTTTTAATTTATTTTTAATTTTTTTAACGTTTATTTATTTTTGAGACAGAGAGAGACAGAGCATGAACAGGGGAGGGTCAGAGAGAGAGGAAGACACAGAATCTGAAACAGGCTCCAGGCTCTGAGCGGTCAGCACAGAGCCCGACGCAGGGCTCGAACTCACGGACCGTGAGATCATGACCTGAGCCGAAGTCGGAAGCTTAACTGACCAAGCCACCCAGGTGCCCCACACTGGGTACTTTTAAATCATCACTTATCTCTGCTGACGTATAGAATGGTATTAATACTTATATTATTTTTAAATTTTGCCTCCTCTTGATCTCCAAAGCACTTCTGTAATAGTGGAGTCTGTTTGTCTTTCCTTAATATCTAGCACTTCTATTCGTTTTCTCATACAGCTTCTGCTCCCCTTTATACACCATTTAAAAGTTCAGTTCTCTTTGGGTTTGCCCTTCTTATCCCTCTTCAGTTTTAATTCTGAGCATTTCCTCAGGTTTGTCCTAACTCACACATACTGTTTCACAAGGCACCCACCATCTGAAGAATAGCACAGTGAACATTTTCGGTACTAAATGTTATCTTGAGCTTTGACATATATAGCTGGCTATGTGTTACACACTTTGATAAATATGAGTGATTCCTAAGCATATCATATCATATTCAGTGTGGATCGAAGAGAAAGTGGACTCACCTGCTTCTCACCATTCCTGCCCTGAAAAACAAACAAATGAACAGACCATCAAACAGCTCCTTCTTCTCTTACATTCTACGTTTGGGGAGTGGCATTAACTTCTATCTAGTCAATAAAGCAGAAATCAAGGCTCATTCTTGATTTGTACTTTTGCTTCATTTCCCTACATCTAATCAGCAAATCCAATTTACTCAATAACTTAATTAACTCTTGTATTTTTTCCTTACTGTTAGTCTAAATGCTTCAGATTAGTTCATCATGCTTGTATTTTCAAAACCCGAATATATTTCTAATACTTCCTCACAATCTATTCTTATTTCCATTCAAACCATTCTCTACTATATCCAATAATATTGCATTTACTACAGAGCACATATAACCAGACAATACTCCTGCCTTAAATTGTTACCTTAAGGATAAAATTCAAATGTTTTATTGTAATAATAAATGCTCCTTATGGTCTTGATCTAGAATTCAAAGGAATATGTTAATCTTCACCATAATATATCCTATTTTCTTCTCATGTGAAACATATATCCTTTTTAAAATGTGTCACACCCTGTTAAAACATTTCTTTTATTATACAACATGCTATTTTTTATTCTAGGAATATCATTGCCAATAACTTTACTCAGTTGCTTATGATTTTGGCCACCTCCTAACTGTAAGAGGAGGTTTAAGTTCCTCAGAGAGCCTCTGATGACCATTCCAAGCCAGATGTTTCTTATTCTCCTCAACACCCTTTATTATAGCCTTTAATATCCTTTATGTGATACTTTTCCTTTTTGTCTATCACTCCCAGAAGACTGTGAAGTGATTAGAGCCAGGACCCATGTCTTTGAATGCCTCATGCACAGAATGGGACATCAATTATTTAAGCACTCAAGTATTACTGATTGAATAAATGAATAAATACACATTTTGATCTCAAGTAGATTTCTCCTTCTTATGACAGAACCCTCATATCTGCCAGACAATGAAGTATGAACAAGAAAAGTTTGATTTCAAGTCCTTCTATTCAAGATTCCAGACAACTCATCTTTCTGACACATTAATTCTTCAAATATATTTGCAACACTGCATGACTTTCTTTTATATTCATTTTTTACTTTTCTGCAATTTTGCCTTAGATTTATTCAGTTCAAGAAGATTCTTCTCTCTTACTTACTTTAAAACTTATAGATATTTGTAGATTTTGATCAATATGGTTCTCAATGGGATTATTTTTAAATTCTGGTTGCCTTTATGTGCTAACCATATAGCAAGTAAATGAAAGAAAGGCAGGGTTTAAACGAGGTTTAAATGAGGTTTCGGAATTCACCTACATATTTGGAATATCATAGTAAGTTCACTCAAACTACTTATGCTACTCAAAATGTGGCACCTTTATATCCTATAGATAATTACTTCTTCTGTCCTATATCCTACCTGGGAAGCTGGATAAAGTTACTTGCTAATTAATGATCTCATTATCTCCTCCAGTTTGAACACTTAAATATGCTGTCAATTCAGATTCATAGTCCTTTTTTGAGTTGGTTTAAGGTTTTTGTTTTTTTTTCCTCTTGGATGATTCAGCTTTTTGTAGGTAATTGTTCAGATTCTCTATACGGTATGCACATCTCCTGGATGACTTTCTGAGTGCTTGGGATAGAAGAGTATGCTTCAGAATCCTGGCTGCAGAATAATTTTTTTTTGATCTGTACTGGCTTATGCTGTTCTGATCACTGGATTTATGGCCACTAATTTGCAACCTGCTCAATCTAGTCTTTTGGACATTGGAACAGTACCCATAGCCATAGTCTGTGGACTCAGAAAATTGTACCAGAACAAAAGTATCCACTCTGCCCACCTGTCTGTTCTACCCCAGGCCACTTCCTATTGTCCAGCCCTCTCAATCCTTCCACATTCCCTCACTGTGGCCCATTGGAATATTTGGAATGCATGCATGCCCTACATAGAACTTACTGAGCCAGTAATGCTGTGTAAAGCCATCAATTATGCCACATTTTACAGCAAATGATATACTCTCTCTCCAGGACATACTGGATATGGCTTAGAGGTTGGAATCTCCCAAGCTATGCCTCCCAACCTAAGTGTGCAATTACTCGTCCTTGACTGCCTGATTTGGGGGGATTTTCCAACATTTTCTCTCTCCTAGGAGTTCCACAGCAAGAGACAAAAATGGAGAGGGAAAAAGCACAAAGATGGGCATGTCTGTTTCTTGCCTTACCCGCAGCCCTTGGACATGGAAACACTTTCTCCATTTTTCTCCACTGAGATGATTTCCATTCCATAAACAATGAGATGAAGCTCTACAGTTCTGCCTCCTGATAAATCACTGGCATTCTAAAGAATTTAGAGATTTTTTTTCTTTTAATAAAGAAGGACTCTTAAAGTAACAGTACTGCTGTTATACAAAAAGTATTGGAGACTTGTAAGTAAATAATTGCATTTTAGTTCTAGGTGGTATGTATCTGTCGATATAGTCAGTATAGAGTTATAAGACAAAAGGTATACAAGAGCCTAGAATAAATGAGTAAACATTTAAAAAAAGATGCCTTTCCATGACATACATTCTAATGGCTTTTTATTTCCTTGTAGTAGACACAGTGGTACCCTTTAAGACAAGGGTACTCATTCTCCTAAGCTTCTGGGAATATTGCCTGTTAATGATGGACTGTCCCTCTCCATCAACTGACCTTGACTAAAGGGAGCTGTCTTACCCAAGGCTACCAGTCCTAAGGGGGATCTAAAATAATTCTGATACCAATTTTCAAAGCATGGGGGCTTTATTCACACCCCCAAGTTCTCAGATACCAGGTGAATGTCCTACAATTCAATTCTGATGCCTTCCACCTGGAGATAATATCAGATCCCACAGATTAAGGGTTTAATCTCACAAGACTGTCCCCGAACCCCCAACTTCAGACACAGGTTGCAAGTCCAAGTTGTTACCTGTGCTGACCAACCATC
The DNA here is from genome assembly GCF_023721935.1 of Panthera uncia. Classification (NCBI taxonomy): domain Eukaryota; kingdom Metazoa; phylum Chordata; class Mammalia; order Carnivora; family Felidae; genus Panthera; species Panthera uncia. Next base: position 6,661 of record NW_026058683.1, read on the forward strand.
TGTAGATCAGAGATTCCAATGACCTTCTCCTTGGGTTCTATTAATTTACTAATATGGCTCACAAAACTCAAAGAAACATTTCACTTACTAGATGACAGCTTATTATAGAAGAATATAATACAGGAACAGCACCATGGAATTGATGCACAGGGCAAAACTTGTGAGAAGGCACATGGAGCTTCAGTGCCCTCTTCCAGCCCCACCACACTCCCAAAACTCCATGTACTCTCCAACCTGGAAGCTCACTGGACCCTCTCCTGTTCGGTTTTTATGAAGGCTTCATTACATGGGCATGGCTGATTAAATCATTGGCTGCTGGTGACCAATTCAACCTCCAGCCCTTCTTCCTTTCTCAGAGGTCAGGGGGTGGGACTGAAATTTCCAACTCACCAATGATAAGGTTAGGTCCCCTGGCAACCAGCCTCATTAGTAAGTGCTTTCCAAAAGTCACTGCATTAACATAAACTCAGGTGTGACTGATAGGGATTTGTTAGGAATAGTAAAACATCTTTATCACTTGCATTCCAAGAGTTTAGAAGCTCTGTGTCAGAAACAGGGATGAAGACCAAATATATATTTGAATTTTTTTAATGTTTATTTATTTTTGAAGGAGAGAGAGACAGAGCATGAGCGAGGGAGCGGCAGAGAGAGGGGGAGACACAGAATCCGAAGCAGGCTCCAGGCTCTGGGCTGTCAGCACAGAGCCCGATGTGGGGCTTGAACTCACAAGCCGTGAGATCATGAGCTGAGCCAAAATTGGACGCCCAACCGACTGAGCCACCCAGGCGCCTCCAAATATATGTTTAATCACAATATTACAAGGCCCATGTTCAATAACTGGTTGATGCAGGATTAAGAGAACCAATCTTTTCACCTAAGTTCAGAACAAGTCTGAACCGCTATCCCAGTGTATAGAATTTGCGGAAGCTTCTGAGCCAATGTATCTCAATTCAACCTCTCTCTCTGTGAAAATACTGCTTCTCCCATTTCATACAGTTTCCTGAGAGTTCTCCTTAACAAACCACCTGCAAATAACTCTCCAGTTTAGAGGTTATTTCCCAAGACATCTGACCCATAAGAGCTGAAATAGGGATTTTGGAGCCAGACTGATTCCCCACTCAGAGGCAACTGCAACAGAACATTATCTCCTCTAACCAATCTTGGTCACCTCATTTTCTCATGTACATTTTTTCAAAGCTTTCCTCAATAATGTCCTTATGTATACAAATCTGTCTCAGAGTCTGTTTCCTATGGAAACCTACCTTTGACAATCCAGATGCTGCCTTTGTTTCAAGGCATAGTAAAAGTAACAAAACACTATAAAGATGAAAAATTCAGGTAATAATCCCTTTAATTTTCACAGTATTTTTATACCTTGCCAAGAAAATTGATTTGTAATTTCTGGTTTGATGTGGATAAAACACCAAGGAAGAGAAAGACATTGAAAGAAACCAGATAGCAATATTTGTTAAAGATTGGTCTTTAAACCTATGACCTTGCCTTAGATTTCTACATATTAACCTGTACTTCCTCTATTGATCTGAGAAATATTTTGACCTTACTAATAAGAAATAAATAGTAAACAAGATCAATTGCAATCCAGCCTCCTTATTTCTTGTAAATATGCACTTGGTCGTGCCAGAAACATTGAAAATCACAAAGAAAGAGAAGAATATTTTTCAAAGTATATAATGCAAGTTTCAGGATAAACCATTTTATATCTTTTAGAATATAAGAATATATAGTGTCTGTAAATTAGTAGCAAAAAGGCAAAAGGAGATAAAGTCTGAAAAAGAAATAGATGATGGGAAAAGATGAAGTAAATATGCATGAAATAAAATATGTGAGACATTAAAACGAATTTACAAAATCCACATAGGCAAAAGCAAAAAACTGACAGTACACTGTAAAAGAAAAAAACAGTTTCTCACATGGAAAAGAAACTCAAGGAGATTTTCCTGTATTAGTTTTTTAAATGGAAACAAGTGAAGATAACAGATATGAAGGAAAAATTGAGGAATCAATACTTGAAGATCATTTGTAATCCTGAGTGTCCAAAAAAAGTGAAAAAATATAATGAATGATAGATCAAATATTTTTTACTAAAGAAGGTCTTTATATGAATATTGACATGAGAAGTCAGTCCTGGCAAAGTAAAATCAATTTAAAAATATACAAAGCCTTATTTTTTGCAATGCTTGACAATTTTTTTTATTTATTTTTGAGAGAGAGAGAGAGAAAGAGAGAGAGAACAAGGGACAGAGAGAGAGGGAGACACAGAATCCAAAGCAGGCTCCAGGCTCGGCTCTGAGCTGTCAACATAGAGCCTGACACAGGACTCAAACTCACGAAACCATGAGACCATGACCTGAGCCAAAGTTAGATGCTTAACCAACTGATACCCCTGCAATGCTTGATAATTATGAGGGACACAAAGACAATCAAATGATCTTTAGATTTTTTGATGTAACACTATTGTTTTCAGCAACATTCAAAACATTTTCCCAAACATATTGTTTTTATTTGCAGAGATATTCTATATATGTTGGTTTTTTAAAAAATAAATCAACACTTCACACTTATTCAAGAAGTTTTATTTTAATGTGTAATTATAACACTTAAACTATAGTAGGAAAATATAAAAGCTAGTGATGTATTACTTAATAAATACTGAGAGGTGATGTCTGAATAATTCCTCTGAATCTGGTTATAAAAAAATGTTTAAATGTACTTTTAAAAGAAAATATGTATACTGCCTAAATAATGGTGCAATAACAATCCACAAGAATTCTTTATTGAATGCCTACACTATCCAGGCATAACTTACATACATCTTATATAAATTTCACAATGATATAATCAAACATATATTTCTAGTTCTGTTTTACAGGTTTATAAAGAAGCTGACAAAGATAATGTTTTCTCCTAATGATCACAAATTAAAGAATAGGGAAACATTTTAAATCATGGGTTGCTTGATAACACATCCCGCAAATGTTTTTTTTTTTTTTGTTCTACTTCTTCATGGAATATACACTAATACTCACACAGATAGCTTTTGTAAAAGAATGGTGTTGTTCACCTACGAAGGATTAAAGGTAGGCTCCCCTTCAACATTTATCAGATACATTTTTAAGTTATCAATAATATCCACACTGTCACTCATTTCCCTAGTGAAGTAGTTTTACATCATTCTAAATTTCCCATCTTTTTATCCCAGGGTACAATTTAACCTCATTCCTTTCTTCCTATAGTTTTTCATTCTCTCCCTCTTTTACTTTTTCAGTAATGACCAATGACATTCTTTTCTAAGGTTCATTATCTTATCCTTACCCAATTCGAATAAAGTCAAAGATGTGTGTATCTCCTTGCTTATTTTTTGTCTGCTTCTACATATTCTATGAACAAATGATACTGAATCAAATTTTCCAAGCACAATATCCATCTATCATTCTGTCCAATATTCTACAATCTAACTTAGTTGGACTTAAAGGCCATGATCTCTTGTTCTACCAATCATACTTTTTTTTTTTAGATTTAAGACTGAAAGTAGTGACATATAATGGAAAGTATATGCACTTTGAAGGTTGACAGGTTAGAGTTACAATTCAGAATTCACCATTTGCCAGATGCATGACATTATTTGAAAAAGTCAATTTGAAATCATTTGAACAATTTCCCCATAAGTAATTGTATTTTTAATGAATAAAATGCATATATTCTAATTTTTCTGATAACTTTTATAAATTATACACTTTGTATATCTTTCTGAAATTAGTCATCCTATTGTAGGGGCTTATTAATGCTGGTTAACTTCCAAACAGAATGCATCTTTCAGTTCTGAAAAATTTGTTAATATGGTGTGTGTGTGTGTGTGTGTGTGTGTGTGTGTGTTTATTCACAGCTCAGGAAGGGGGGGCCTAAAGTCTTTCATAAGTAGTAAGTAATATGTCAGAAAGATTTATTAAATTACTGCTATTATATTAATAGTCATATGTTAATTTTACAATGATAGAGTATTCAACATACAATGTGTGATTTTTGTGGTTTATCCTGTCATTTTATCTCAGCTACTTATGTCTGCTAAATAAATACCTAAATATTAAAGACGAATAGTCTTCATCTGTACTTTTGTTGTCACTATCACTTTACCTTTTTACTTTGTTACTATTAGAATGAAGAAAACATTTATACCATTCTTGATATAGTAAATTAATAAGAAGCAACAGTTAAATTTATAATAACTTTTTTTGAAATCTATGGGTCTGAGCACAATTTCATTTTAAAGCTGTCCTTTAAGAATACTCAAATGTAGGGGTGCCTCGGTAGCTCCGTCGGTTAAGCGTCGGACCTCAGGTCAGGTCATGATCTCACGGTTGGTGGGTTCGAGCCCCGCATCAGGCTCTGTGCTGACAGCGCAGAGCCTGGAGCCTGTTTCAGATTCTGTGTCTCCCTCTCTCTCTGCCCCTCCCCCACTCGCTCTCTGTCTCCCTCTGTCTCAAAAATAAATAAACATTAAAAAACAAAAGAATACTCAAATGTACATAGTAAAAGCCAGCATTTCATAGCATTATCTACTATTCAACAGAATTCGTATTATTGCTCAATACTGATATCATGTTGAAAGATAATAAGATTTTAAAATTCTGAACTTCACATGAAAATGGGAACATTTCCCACTGTGTATGAGACACTAAACAGCAGTCTTCTTTAAGGGAACTATGGGCACTGGAACAAATTTTTCAATAGCCTTCCTCCTCAGCTCTGTTTTAATAAATGTTGAAAACAGTGTGAAATTTTTATTGTACTAATTAATAACACATCCAAGGAAACTCAATAAGTACGCATATAAATCTGTACATGAAAATCACTCATGTGTGCACATACTTGCAGAGGTCCATATTACTATATTACTATTACTATATAGATAGGCAGATAGCTAGACAGATCAGATAGATCTATAGGGAATATTACCAGTATTGTCACTCATTGCCCTCTTGTTGATCATCAGGATCTTTGCTTTCCAATATATAGAATTTCTATTCCTTTCTTTTTGAAGAAATAATATGATGTCGACTCCTCTGAATTAAGAGTCCACAAACAAGATCATATTTTAAATATATTTTGTACTATTTAATGCCTACTTTGTGTTTAAAAAAATTCTCAGATACTGTGTAGATGAGATTTGGAAATGTCAAAAAACAAGAAAATGTAAAAGAAATAAGTATTCATAATATTATGGTCAAAACCAAATTATTTTAAAAGAATATATCTGATTTTGTTGATACAAGTTGATTAAAAATTATTAAAAAATAATAAAAAGAATATTGCCTCTACTAAGGGGGAAATGAAATATTTGGAGGTATTAATGTATCTCAATACAAAGCTGTATCTTCTCTAAAGGGGCCATTTCTCTAATAAATCAATTATGGGAGGTGTTTATTTCAGCATTCCAAGCAGCATGATTCTTTGGGTGGCTTTCCTTTATGAGGCATTGCGGCTACAGAAATGAAGACTTACCCTGTGCCTTCAAGAACCTCTCAATTTGTAAGAGATACGGACATGTGTCAAAATATTTCAGACAACGGGCATCTGGGAGGCTCAGTTGGTTAGGTGAGGGACTCTTTTGATCTCAGTTCAGGTCTTGATCCCAATGTCTTGAGTTTAAGCCCTACACTGGGCTTTGTGCTGGGAATGAAGTCTACTTAAAAAAATAGGAGGGAAAGGAATTTGTGGGGCACCTGAGTGACTCAGTTGGATTAGGCATCTTGATATTGGTTCACATTGTGATCCTGAGGTCATGAGATCAGCCCCACATCGGACTCTGTACTGAGACTGAAGCCTGCTTGTGATTCTCTCTCTCCCTCTCTTTCTGCCCCTCCTCTGCTCATGCTCTCTCATTCAAAACAAAAAAGAAAACATTAAATAAATACTTTAGAAGCCATAAGAACTTTTCTTGGTCAACAATATATTAGACAAGAAACTTTTAATACATTTTATAAGAAGAGAAATAGTGTAAGGCATTCTCTTATGGAAATCCAGTAAAATTAAAACTGAATAACAAAATATAAAATAAATAATGCTTATACCTGAAAAATTGTAAACTCCCTTTAAAACAACATGGGTTAGAGGAGGTGGGTGTCTCAGTCAGTTAAGCATCTGACTTCAGGTCAGGTTGTGATCTCATGGTTCATGAGTTCAAGCCCTGCATCAGGCTCTCTGTTCTCAGCACAGAGCCTGCTTAGGATCCTCTGTCTCTCTCCTTCTCTCTCTCTCTCTGCCCCTCCCCATCTTGTGCTATCTCTCTCTCTCTGTGTCAAAAATAAACATTAAAAAAAAACACCATTGTGGGTTAAACACAAATCTTAGAATCTAGAAAATAAAATATATATCAGAACCTATGATATTTGACTATAGAAGAGCTCAGAGGTAAACTTATGATATCAAACTTTTATAGGACTTGATAAAAAAGAATTAAAACTGGATGAAATAGACTTATCCTACTGGCTATGAGGACTTGTATAAGACCAATTCTTCTCCTGAGAACAATTATAAAACTAGAAAATGTACTACAACAAACAAACACCTCCAACTGTTTGAAAGCATAAGAGAGTGCAGAATAAATCTAAGGCTTGAGGGGCAGAGAAAAAAGCCTTCTCCTTCCCTATATCTGCCCCATGTCATTTCCATCATTTGTTGATTCCTGATGCAAAATTGTGAGCTCAGCATAAAGCAGCAATCTAGAGGTCTCTCAAAAGCATCAAAGGTCCAGGGAAAAAACAAAATTGGAATTGAGGCAACTAAAGTAAGATTTGGGACCAAGACTAGATAATCCCATATTAGGACCAGAGAAAAGAAAATTCAGACATAGGTCTGACCTTTATGTGATGTTAGACCACAATTTATTGACAAATTTTAAGGGAGGAAAGACAGCAATTAGCCTTAAAGCTGGCTCACAGAGCCAAGGAGGGGAAACAATGGAATAAATGGGCTTAAGAAGGAACTGTGTACTTGGTATACATGCTAGTATTTCTTTTTTTTTAAATTATTTTTTAAAAAATTTTTAAAGTTTATTTATTTATTTTGAGAGAGAGAAAGAGAGAGGGAGAGAGCGAGTGAGCATCAGCAGGGGAAGGGCAGAGAGAAAATTCCAAGCAGGGTTCCCACTATCTACTCAAAGCCTGGTGCAGGGCTCGAACTCACAAACCTTGAGATCATGAACTAAGCCAAAATCGAGATTTGGATGCTTAACCAACTGAGCCACCCAGGAGCCTTACATGCTGGTATTGCTATGGAGATTCTTGATGAGCTATAACCTAGGAGTAAGAGCCAATTAGAATTAGATGATGCCTCTCCTCTCTCCTTCCACCGAAAATGTTGTAAACAAATGCAATTGTTCACCAAACGACGTGTTTATCACCCTGCCCTCTTTACCTGTACCAGCACTAGTTTCTCTTGGGAGACATGGTATCATTCAGAGGCTCTGTCCTTTACTATATATGGTATCCGAAATTAAATATGAAGATATAACTGGAAAACTAATGACCAAACACCAAGAGAAAATTAAAGACAATACAAAGATACCTAAAACAGATTCAGGTTTAGTAGTTAGCAGACATGGACTTTCAAATAACTGGTTAATATATGTTTAAGAAATAGATGAAACAGGAGGGTCCAAGAGGGCGGAACAGTATGGAAGGTTTTTTTGCATCTCTCATCCATGAAATGCAGCCACATTAACACTAAACCATCCTGCACACCTAGAAAACTGATTTGATTTTAATACAACAATCTGTACCACCTAAGCCACAGAACTCAGCAGGTATAGGGCACAGAGAGGTGAACTGGGAGAGAGAGAAGCTTCAGAGGGCAGGGAGCTGTTTTCACTTATGGAGAGAGGATGGTGACAATGGGGAGAGTACGGGAAAAGTAACCCCTTCCTAAAAGCAGTCGAAGAGAAAGTGGAAAACTGGAAACAGTCATAGGGACTGAAAAAAAAGGGAGAAAGGAGAAAGGAGAAGGTTTAAATTCCATTAAGACTCTATAAACAGGGGGGTCACAGTCTGAAACTCTGTAGCTCGATACCTGGTGGTGCTCTGGTGGGAAGGGTGAATCCCCAGGAGCAGAGAGCAAGGTCCTCAGAGCCCTCAGGGTACATGGGGAGAGGTGGTTTCCCTGCTGGGAGGACATTTGGTAGAGGCTGTGTGGCTACCCCACAGGCATAGGTCCCACTGGACCCTGGAGAACAACCACATTCACTGGTGCTGGAACAAGGTGGCTAAGGGTGAAAGCTGGTGCCAGATGTGTGTTGAGATTTACCATAATCCCTGAAAGGCTGCTACACAATCACATGAACTTTTTCTGGGGCGGGTTGGCACCCAGCAAAAGTCTCTGGGCATTGGCAGCATCCCTGTCCTGTGAACGTTCCTGGGGGGGTAGGTGAGCACCCAGCCATTGCTCAGTGAGACCCTCCCCCAGAGGGTCTGAGCAGGTCAAAACTGCAGTCCCCCACAAGTGAGGGGCTGGGGAACACAGCCACATCTGAGATTAAATCAGGAGGGAAGTGTTGCCGGGCAACCTGATGGCTTGGTCACAGACAGTATAAAAGCAGGGAGTGGACGGAAGCCAGAACAAAGGAGGGGTGCATGAGTGCTGGTGGGGGAGACGGAATTCCGATTCTAGAGACCGGGTAGCTGGCTGACACCATTTTCACCCCTCTGGGCATACACATACACACCTACAAGCACCAAAACAAACCACCCGAGTAAGCTAATCAGCACCATCTAGTGTAGAAAGGAGGCTGTTACACTAAGCCCCGCCCAGCCAGGCCAACCTCGTTCTTCAGGAACACCACAAGTCTCTCTGCCTGCTTAGTTTATGGACTATAAAGTGCTTCATAGTCTGACTTCTAGGGAAAACTGATGTAATTTCAATTGTATTTCAGTCTGTTTGCTGGTCCACCTGTTCAATTTTTGTTTTCTTTTTCTTTTCTTTTCTTACTCTTAAATACAGAAAGAGAAAAATTATTTTTATTTTCAATTTTTATTAAAAATATTTGTCCTTAATTTTTTCTATTATATTTTTTTTACTTTTTTGTAAATTGTTCAAATTCTATTTTACTTCCATCATTTCATTTAATTCTATTTCATTGTATTCATTTTTTCAAATTTTCAAATGTTTTCCTTTTTTTCTTTTCTTTCATTTCTTTTCTTTTTTCTTTTTCTTTTCTTATCTTTCCCTTTTTTGCTCTAATCTACCAAACTCCTTTCAACAACCAGACCAAAACACTCTGATGATATAGCATCATTTATTTGATTTTTTGTGTTGTTTTTAATTTTTTAATTTATTTTTTTTTACTTACTAATTCCTTTTTCTTGTTTCAAAATGACAAAAGGAAGGAATTCACCCCAAGAGAAAGAGCAGGAAGAAATGAAAGCCAGGGACTAATCAACACAGATACAAGCAAGATGTCTGCACAAGAATTTAGAATCATGATAATAAGAATATGGCTGGGGTTGAAAATAGATTAGAATCCCTTTCTGCAGAGATAAAAGAAGTAAAAGCTAGTCAGGACAAAATAAAAAATGCTATAACTGAACTGCAATTTCAAATGGATGCCATGGTGGAAAGGATTGATGAGGCAGAGCAGCAAATCAGTGATATAGAGGACAAACTTATGGAGAATAATGACACAGAAAAAAAGGAGACTAAGGCAAAAGAGCACAATTTAAGACTTAGAGAAATCAGTGACTCATTAAAAAGGAATACCATCAGAATCATAGGGGTCCCAGAAGATGAAGAGAGAGAAATACGGGTAAAAGGGTTATGTGAGCAAATCACAGTGGAAAACTTTCCTAACCTGAGGAAAGATACAGACATCAAAATCCAGGAATCACAGATTGACTCCCAGTAGATTCAACAAAAACCGACCATCAACAAGGCATATCATAGTCAAATCCACAAAATACTCAAGCAAGGAAAGAATCATGAAAGCAGCAAGAGAAAAAAAGTCTTTAACCTACAAGGGAAGACAGATCAGGTTTGCAGCATCTGCCACAGAAACTTGACAGGCCAGAAAGGAGTGGCAGGATATATTCAGTGTGCTGAATTGGAAAATTATGCAGAAAAGATTTCTTTATACAGCAAGGCTGTCATTCAGAATACAAGAGATGAAAATTTCCCAGACAAACAAAAATTAAAGGAGTTCGTAACCACTAAACAAGCCCTGCAAGAAATTTTAAGGGGGACTCTGTGAGGGAGGAAAGGTGAAAAAAAGGATGACCAAAAGTAACAACGACTAGAAAGGACCAGAGAACACCACCAGAAACTCCAACTCTATAGGCAACATAATGGAAATAAATTTATATCTTTCAGTACTAACTCTAAACATCAATGAACTAAATGCTCCAATCACAAGACATAGGGTAACAGAATGGATAAGAAAAGAAGGTCCATCGATATGCTGTTTACAAGAGACCCACTTAGATCTAAAGACACCTTCAGATTGAATATAAGGGGATGGAGAAGCATCTATCATGCTAACGGTTGACAAGAGAATGCCAGAGTAGCCATACTTTTATCAGACAATCTAGACTTTAAAATAAAGACTGTATCAAGAGATGAAGAAGGGCATTATATCATAATCAAGGGTCTATCCACCAAGAAGACCTAACAATTGTAAACATTTATGCGCCAAATGTGGAAACACCCAAATATATAAATCAATTAATCACAAACATAAAGAACTCATTGATAATAATACCATAATAGTAGGAGACTTCAACACCCCACTCACAGCAATGGACAGATCATCTAATCAAAAAATCAACAAGGAAACAATGGCTTTGAATGACACACTGGAACACATGGACTTAACAGATATATTCAGAACATTTCATCCTAAAGCAGCAGAATCTACATTCTTCTCCAGTGCACACGGAACATTCTCCAGAATAGACCATATACTGGCACCCAAATCAGCCCTAAGTAAGTACAAAAAGATCAAGATCATACCGTGTATGTTTTCAGACCACAATGCTATGAAACTCGAAATCAACAAGAAAAAATTTGGAAAGGTAACAAACACTTGGAGACTGAAGAACATCCTACTAAAGAATGAATGGGCTAACCAAGCAGTTAAAGAGAAAATTAAGAAGTATATGGAAGTCAATGAAAATGATAACACCATAACCCCAAAACTCTGGGATACAGCAAAGGTGGTCATAAGAGGAAAGTATATAGCAACCCAGGCCTTCCTAAAGAAGGAAGAAAGATCAGATACACAACCTAACCTTATGCCTTAAGGAGCTGGAAAAAGAACAGCAAATAAAATCCCAAACCAGCAGAAGACAGGAAATAATAAAGATTAGAGCAGAAATTAATGCTATCGAAACCAAAAAAACAGTAGAACAAATCAATGCAACCAGAAGCTGGTTCTTTGAAAGAATTAACAAAATTGATAAACCACTAGCCAGTTTGATCAAGAAGAAAAAGGAAAGGACCCAAATAAATAATCAAGAATGAAAGAGGAGAGATCACAACCAACACAGAGAAATAAAAACAATAATAAGAGAATATTATGAGCAATGATATGCCAATAAAATGGGTAATCTGAAAGATATGGACAAATTCCTAGAAACATACACACTACCAAAACTGAAACAGGAAGAAATAGAAAATTTGAACAGACCCATAACCATTAAGGAAATCGAATTAGTAATCAAAAATCTGCCAAAAAACAAGACTTCAGGGCCAGATGGCTTTCCAGGGGAATTGTACCAAACATTTAAGGAAGAGTTAACACCTATTCACGAAACTGTTCCAAAAAATAGAAATGGAAGGAAAACTTCCAAACTCTTTCTATGAACCAGCATTACCTTGATTCCAAAACCAGACAGAGACCCCACTAAAAAGGAGAACTATAGACTCATTTCCCTGATGAACGTGGATGCAAAAATCCTCAACAAGATATTAGCCAACCAGATCCAACAATACATTAAAAACATTATTCACCACGTCCAAGCAGGATTTATACCTGGGATGCAGGGCTGGGTCAATACCCACAAAACAATTAACGTGATTCATCACATCAATAAAAGAAAGGACAAGAACCATATGATCCTCTCAATAGATGCAGAGAAAGCATTTGACAAAACACAGCATCCTTTCTTCATAAAAACCCTCAAGAAAGTAGGGATAGAACGAGCATACCTAAAGATCATAAAAGCCATATATGAATGACCCAATGATAATATCATCCTCAATGGGGAAAAACTGAGAGCTTTCCCCCTAAGGTCAGGAACAAGACAGGGACGTCCACTCTTACCACTGTTATTCAACATAGTATTGGAAATCTTAGCCCCTGCAATCAGACAACACAAAGAAATAAAAGGCATCCAAATCGGCCAGGAGGAGGTCAAACTTTCCCTCTTTGCAGATGACATGATACTCTATATGGAAAACCCAAAAGCTTCCACCAAAAAACTGCTAGAATTGGAATTCAGCAAAGTTGCAGGATATAAAATCAATGACAGAAATCGGTTGCATTTGTATACACCAACAATGAAGTGACAGAAAGAGAAATCAAGGAATCGGTCCCATTTACAGTTGCACAAAAAAACCAAAAAATACCTAGGAATTAACCTAACCAAAGAGGGGAAAAATCTATATACTGAAAACTGTAGAAAGCTTATGAAAGAAATAGAAGAAGACACACAAAAAAATAGAAAAATATTCCATGTTCCTGGATAGGAAGAACAAATATTGTTAAAATGTCAAAACTACCCAAAGTAATCTATATATGGAATGCAATCCCCATCAAATAACACCAGCACTCTTCACAAAGCTAGAACAAACAATCCTAAAATTTGTATGGAACCAGAAAAGACCCCAAATAGCCAAAGCAATCTTGGAAAAGAAAACCAAAGCTGGAGGCTTCACAGGTCCAGGCTTCAAGCTATACTACAAAACTGTAATCATCAAGACAGTATGGTAGTGGCACAAAAACAGACACTCAGATCAATGGAACAGAATAGAGAACCCAGAAATGAACCCACAAATGTATGACCAACTAATCTTTGACAAAGCAGGAAAGAATATCCAATGGAATAAAGACAGTCTCTTCAACAAGTGGT
>NW_026058684.1:0-2581 GCF_023721935.1 Panthera uncia
GGAAAGTGTGATTTAGGGTTTTGCCCAGTGGTGCCAGTGCAAAAATCAAGGACCTTAGACTTGAGAGCTCGGATCAGGACTAGAAGCTTACAGAGAGTATGAGGGAAGCTGGAATCTGATGATCCTTGCAAGTTGGAGGTCACTGCTAAGGTGGAGACCCTGGGCTTCCAGGTTAGAAAAGGGTTTCACAGGGTCAAGCAGGCCATGTCTGTGCCTCACTCACAAAGGAAGCCTGAGCCCTGAGTGCTGGGGTGGGGAGGGATGGGAGAGAGTGATCGCTCGGCCCCATTGATGTCCGCGCCCATCTCACCCACTCTTCCAGGTGCCAGGCAGCAAAGGCATCCATGAACTCGGGAGCAGCGCACAGGCCCTGCAGCACACACTGGAGGAGTCGGCCTCCCTCCTCACCATGTTCTGGCGAGCAGCCCTGCCAAGCCCCCCCAGCCCTGCACCGGCTGGCAACTCGGTGAGTGGCACATCCTTCCCTGCTTCTGCCCCAGATGTCACCCCTCTCCTCCGTCCCGCAGGTCCTGAAGGTCAGGAGCCAGACGCTGAGTTGGGACAGAGGCTCCTCAGAGGAGTGTCCCCGAGGGAGATCTGTCATCTGTGCTGGCTGCGTGCAGTACAGCTCTGACGACATCCCTTCTCCTTCCTCCCCCTGTGAAGACAGAAGAGGAGGCTGTGGAGAGGGCGCACAGCAGAGCCCTGGTGGCCCATGAGTGTTCGCTTTCTTTCACTTTCTAAACTTGGCTGAGCTGAGAGTTTAGGGGCATGTGAAAGCGTCAACACTCGTGTCCCTGTGCCACCCCACAGAATATCACCATGAGAGGACCAGCCTCTAGAAGCCACCCACCGCATCCCAACACACAGCTTACCTCTGCATCCCTGGGCCAGGCCCCAGAGAGTCAGCCCTCCCCCCACCTCCGCCAGGTGCCCTCAGACCCGAGGCCTGGGCTCTGCTTGCTGGGACCTTGGACAGGAAGGTTTCTCCATCTGCCCCCCACCCCGGGATTCTGAAGCCAGATTAATGTCACTGACACCTTAGGAGACCTAAGTATGCCAGCACCAAGGATGGGGGTGTTTTGCCATCTTGAAGTTGGCACAAATATCTACAAAATCTCACACTGTCTCAGGCCAGCCCTCTCTCTCTGGGTGTCACATTCCCAACTAGCAAGTCGTATTTGTGATGCCAGGGTACCAGACATGACGTCAGCACCAAACGTGGGTTCTTTCTTGTTCAACCACCAGGACTTTTGGCACTGCCCAGAGTCAGGTTCTCTTCAGCAACAGGACTGGAGGCCTCCTCTGTGTGGGGCTCCCAGGTTTTCAGGGAGGCTTCCTAATCCTACCATTCCAGACCACCCTAGGCGGGCCTCCGCTGGAGGGTTTTAGAGGCTTTCAGGGAGGGAACCCAGGCCAGAAATAATTGAGAAGATCATAGAATCCCAATTTCGATTTTCAAGAGCCACAAACCATGGGGTGCTTAGGCCTTCTGACCACTGACAGCCTGTTTCTCTTTCTCAGGGACAGTCCCTGAAAAGGGAACTTCTGGAACTGAGAACCAAACTGTCCGCACAGGAGAATCTCCTTCAGAGCACAGCTGAGCGTCTGAAGACCGCCAACCAGCAGAAGGAGACCATGGAGCGGTTCATCTTCAGCCAGTGTGAGTGCCCCCAACCCGAGGGACGGGAGAGGAATTTGGGGTGGGGGGGCTTCCAGCCTACCCACTTGTGCTGTGGATAGACGGTGACCATACAGACTTGGGGAGGGGGCACACTGATGTGACATCCCCAAACCTCCCGTGCCACCAGTGATTGTGGATGTGGAGGGAGGGGCACGTGGGGACAGCAGGAGACCCTGAGCTGAGTGGCCAGAAGGATACGCTTCAGAACACACACCCAAGGCAGGTATGGGCCCAGCTGGTGATCCCTGCCTTGTTGGGCTGTTTTGTTGTTTCAGTGACCAGGACACATGACGTGTTGAAGAAGGCAAGGACAAATTTGGAGGTAAGGGGGACACTGACCAGTCAGAGCCACAGAGCCCAGCCCACACCCATCTCCATGTGTCTTCAGAGTCCGCAGGTGATCCCTGACCTGCTCTGACCTTCCAGGAGATTTCCCATCCACTTGTAGGACTCAGGTCCTCAATAAGTGTCCTTCTAGCTCCCCTCCCAACCCCTCCACTGCCATCTCTGTTCCCTGTCACATTGTCACCGTCTTGTTTCCTCACCCCACTTCTTCCCTCCTGTAGGCCAAGTCAGGAGTCCGAGGAAAGCAAGTGAGTTGATTCTCAAGGTCAGAGGGGAGTCCGCCTCTGAATGAGCTTCTGGGAGAGGGTGCTGGGGCCCGTTCTGCTGTTTCCTGGAGCACTTCCCACCTCATGAAAAGTAAAGCCAAGATGCCAATTGATTGAGTCCATCCCACCCCCTATTGTGCTGAGGACAGCAATTCGACTTTGATATATCTCATCCCAAAGAAAACCATTGGGTCCTATCCACCTAAAAGAGAATTTGATGATAAATAAAAATGGAACTTGAAGGGAAACATTTTATCTATATGGCAGACATTCTGTAGGTTTACTT
>NW_026058685.1:0-19735 GCF_023721935.1 Panthera uncia
AGTTTTCCCAGAAGAACAGATGGACACCCTAATGACGCTGTATTTGACGAAATTAATGCAAATTGAGCAGCAGGAAACACTGGTTGTCCTCAGAGAATCAGAGAACAGCAGAGCTGAGGGTAGACCAGGGCAGACCATGGAAAGATCAAGTGCCAGGAGAGAGACTCAACCCCTCCGGGACAACTAATCCAAATGAGACCTGGGAGTGGGTGACACACAAGAACCTTCCTGCTGGTGTCTCGGCTCCCCAGAAGCCATAGGAGTAGACCACAGCCACGCGTGGATTTCCTGTGTGGGGATCGATGTCTTGACTGTGTTGTGGTGACCCTTCAGGGAGCTGTCACCAGACCCCGATGACATTCCAGTTAGAAATGAGTGAGTGGAATTGTGCAGGCTTGTAGAGGTTCTGCCTGCCTTTGGATCCCTTTGTTTTGTCTCAGGAGATACTAAGCTTGGGGGCTACCTTTCTCCATGTTGAGATTCCATCCAAATCCAGAGGATTATATGGGGCTACAGTGTCTGTGATTTATGTTTGGAGTCAGGAAGTAGGCCAAAAAAGATACAATGCATATTCTTGAGCTCAGGTTTGTCCCTAAACCTCAGGAAGGCCAGACAGACTTGTAGGCTCAGTTTAACAACTTTTTGGACCATTCGGTGCACACATGTAGTTGTGTTTAACCTGTTGACTATCTTTTGAGTTTGGAGTTTTTCTGGCCCTGTGTTCATGTTTTGGTAGTTGGGTCATCATAAAGGGCATGGTCTGTCACATGGCTTCATTCGAGAGTGGGCACAGGGCCCAGACTGAAACAAGACCCATGTGTAGAATCCCAGCCTACAGGGTTGTTTGTGGGTGAAGGGCCACGGTATCCAGTGCATAGTGATGATTTCGTACATGCTTCAGATTTTGAAAAATTTAGTTTTATAAACCTAGGAGATGGAGTTTCTCAGGCTGTACTCACTGTTCACATACACAAGGGGCTTGAACCAGATATCTACGCCACATCAGGATGCTCTGTTGTTAACTTCACATAGTAATAGGTGCCCCCATCCTTGGGTGACACATCACTGATGTGGATGGAATAGTCTGTTTGGTTGACCTCTGTGTTTTCCACTTGGTTTACTTGGGGGAACGGGCTTCTGGAGGAAGGGAGTGGAGAGATTCTAGAAATGCTCCCAGAAAGTAATGGAACCAGCATGTTGGCTTCTATGTCACACCGGAACGGGCTCTAATCAAGCACAATGCTTGTGTCCGGAGACTCTCAGCCCACACAAGACTGATGACCCTTCATGTCCACGAGTCCATTGCCATGCACTTACTGCCAGGGCTATTTTGCAACTGGTTCCTTGTGAGCCCTGTCTCCTCTTAGGGATCTACAGGATGTTAAGTTCAGGGGGGTGGTTGAGCAAGAGGAGCATGCAGAGCAGGCCCAAACTGCCCATAGGAGATGACAAGACTCCCCTCTCCCAGGGATGTCACCATCCTCTCACATTGTCCTGGAATGACAAATTCCATGCTGGGAAGCCATCCATGGTCCCCACTGAGCATCTTTCCTCCAGCCTCCAGCATCTCTCCCTTCCTCCAACCTCCAGGAGACTTCACACCTTCCATCAGGCTCTAACCTCTTCAGGGACTGGGATATTTCATGCCTTGATGGTCAAGGGCAGTGGATTTGTAACCAGATGCAATCAAGGTTCTAATCCTGAATCCACTTCTTGGTGACTGACCTATATATCCTTTGACTTTGAGATCTTCATGCGTATATTCAAATATTCAACCCTGAGCTCATAGTCTGCACTCAGACATTCTCCTACTCTTTCCACCCCGTTCAGTATGTGGCACATCCTCTATCCATTTGGTCAAACCAAGAAGTAACCCATGTTCTGCATCCTGACTTGTCCACTCTCATCTGCCTGCTAGAGGCCCTGTTAGTTTTACCTCCTAAATATCTATTTTACCTCCTAAATATGTATTTCTCCATCTCCATCATCATCGCTTCCCTCAGTGAAAACTATTACTTCCTAATAGGCTACCCCCGTCTTGTTTTGCCCGGTGTAAGCTCTACCTTCTCCTTTATCCAAGATGGTTTCTACAACACACATCTGGTTATACCCCTTCTTGCATAAACAGTTTTGTGGTTTCTCATTGCTTTTATATACCCAGAGTGTTTGGTATATGATATATGGTATATTTTGTATGGTATATGGAGTATGGGATGTGGTATGTGTTATATGTATATGGGATGCGGCAGTGTAAACAATCCATTCTTCCAGGAGTGGCTTGGCCCCTAGAGACAAAAGATCCCCATCTTTTTCTGGTACTGGTCACAATCTCTTGTTCACCTTGGCTTCCCTGGGCAACAGATGTTGCGATGGATATTAACAAGCAGGTCATTTTCAGGGAGTACTTTTAAGAACAAACCTGTGGAGGGGAGAAGAAGGGAGCAAGAATGTTTAGAAGAAGCTGAGCTGCAGTGAGGTCTCAATGACAACCTGAGCTGATGTCCCGTGTGTTCCGGAGTTAGGTTGTTACCAGGGATGACCTTGGGCACGGTAGCTCTCCTCACCTGAGGCCATCGTAAAGAGGGTGACAGGTGAGGGCCACCTCCTGAGACCTGGTATATCACAGCATCCACCTTGCTCTGCAGAGCCCCTTCCAACTCTGTTCCTTGGGTTCAGGATATGGATTAACTGCCCCCCACATCAGGTCTTAAAACTACCCTGGGGACCAGAGTTCTCTGTTCACACCTGGACTAACCTGGGCTTTACTACTCGGAAGCATTTAGAATGAGTATCATGGGGGACTGGGATTCAGCTCCTTCTGAGATCTCGGAGTGCCTGGCTCTCGAGTGAGCTCTGGCAGAGGACAGAGGAAGGAGGAGAAGGAACCTCAAACCCGAAGTGAAATAAAACCTGAATATTAACACGAAATCTCCGCACCATTTGTTTCCTTAAATTTTCCCCCAAGGGAGGTCAAAAGGCAGAGAGTCAGCTGAAGACAAGATGTTGCAATTTTTTTTTTAATAGACTTAATTTTGTGAAACGGTTTTACATTTAGAAAAAACTGCCACAGTCATACAGAGTTGCAATATACAGCTTCACACAGTTTCCCCTCTTATTAATGTCTTACAGTAGTACGGTACATTTGTTATCATTAATGAGTCAATATTGGTACCTGCTCATTAAGCAAAGTTCATAATTTATTAGATTTTGTCTTGGCTTGTGCTGCTGTAAGAAAACACCATAAACTGGATGTCTTGCACAACAGGAACCAATTCCTTCCGTTCTGAATCCTGGAAGTCTAAGATCAGGGTGCCAGGATATTGGGGTTGTGATGTTTGTTTACCACAATTGCAAAGCAGGTGGTTATGTTGTCTCCTGGTCCCCCTGCCCCGAGATGAACCCGGGTGACATTGTATGAAAGTAAAAAATGAAAAAAGGGGATGGGGACCAAACTGAACGTGTGTAGGAGAAATGAGAAGAGCTGAGGCTGCAGCTGAAGTTCAAACTCAATGTGAGTGGGGTTCATCAAGACACAGAGACCTTCATGGGAATGCTGCCAGGGATACCGTTTCCAGAGTCTAGATATGCAGCCAGAGGAGGAGAGTGAATGCAAACTTACCACGTCACTGAGGAAAGGGGGAGGGGTGGGGAGACGATGTCCCAGAAGATGTGACACCAGAAAATGTTCACGAATATGTTGTCAGGCGTTCACAGCATTGGAAGTGCAGCAACGTTGCAATCTAATCCCAATTGAGAAGCAGGTAAGATCATTGAGATGCTTGTTTTCTTGTAAACTGTGCAGTTAGTTACAAGAAGGCAAGCACTCTCCACAAACTACTCTAGGTAAGTCTTTAAAAAAAATAAACCACTTCCCTTTTCAAGGTTTCTTTTTTTTTAATTAAAAAAAATTTTTAATGTTTTTTGTGTTAGTTTTTTAAGACACAGAGAGCAAGTCAGGAGAGGCAGAGGGAGGGGGAGAGAGAAATCCCAAGCAGCCTCTCTGCTCTCCAGCCGGAGCCCAATGAAGGGCTCGAAACCATGAACTGTGAGATCATGACCTGAGCCAAAATCAAAGAGGTGGACGCCTAACTGACTGAGTCACCCAGGCGCCCCACCTTTCAACGTTTCTAATGTTTCAAATGAGTGTTTACCAAATGGGTAATAGTTTTACTGTCTTTTCATGTCTCTGTACATTCATAACTGGCAGTTGGGGGTTCCCAATGTGTTGAACAAAGTTTCTAAAGTTCACAGAAAAATTGTTGCTTTTCCCTCTGATTATTGAGATCATGTCGCCTGGTTTCAGCTGCACCCGTCATTGTTTTGGTCCTGCATCACTGTGCAAGTGAGCACTGTCTCCATTTATCATGTTGGCTGGTCTTAAGTTCTAGGAAAAGAATTCAGTTCGGGTATGAGCTGTGGGAACAAAGAGTGAGAGACAGGAATTGATATTTTATGTGGGTGGTTTAAGGAAGGTGTTTTTAATAAAGTGACATGACTGGAGAGCTTGAAAGAGGGAGAAACGGAGCCATGCTTATCTGTAGGGGGAAGAAACAGAGGAAGGATACAATCGGACTTCCGTTTCTGTAGGATCACTGTGGCTGAACCCGGAGAGTCTGTTAGGGACGTGGCAATGGTCCAGGAAGGGATGCTGGTGGCCGGGACCAGGGGGCAGTCCGGGAGCGAGCAGTGTGCAGGTGCTGGGTGGAGCTCCCTGGTGGGCGGGAGGAGAGCTCCCTCCTGAGAGCTTTCCAAGAATTTCGCAAGCTAGTTGTTCCACTGTTGGCAGCTTGAAATTGGCCACGTTGGGAGTGTAGACGCCACAGAAGTGGACAAGCACTACAAATCGGCTTCTTTTTCTGTCCAGATGTAGATGGTTTAACACCGTCTGGTCGCTGGACATACATTAGGAAGGGAGATTTGAAATGGGATATAAAGAAGGAAATCAAGGAAGGCTCCTGTCTTCTGTACTGCCAGCGTGTGTACATGAGCAGAGGGGTTGGGAAGGATGAAGGTGACAGAAGAGCTAGTGTTCCCATCACAGGGAGAGGAGGGAATCTTCTCTCTGGGATTGAGGAATAGGGCAGGTAGGCAAAGAGGAAGGAAGATCCTTTTTTCCCCTTCAAACCAAGATGGGATTCGTTTCTATTTAAGAGGGATTGAAGAACCTTACCAAGGCTGGGGAGACGGGGGGTTGGCAGGAATAACCTGTTGGAGCATGGACTTGAATGTGTAGTTCATGACCACCGTCCCCAGAAGATGGATGCGAGATAGACTGGTGTGTGTACCAGGACTTGCTTGTCTCATTCTAGTAAGATATCCATGTGTCAGTCTCCACAGACGTTCCCATGGCCCCTGCTCGGGAATAGGTGGGAAGACCCAGCTCTGGGGGCATCGAGGTCTTTGAGGAGGAACAGCAGGAACTGTGGGCAGCTGGGTCTCTGGGGAAGCAGGCATGTGGGGCAGGGTTGTGGAAGCTTCTAGTTGTTCCTTGTCTTAGGCTGGGCCCCTCAGGGAAGGAAGGAGGCAGCAGAGACCGAGGATGGCATGTAGCAGGGGAGGAAGGAAGGAGCCGTGGACCCATGTTCACATTTCATTATCTGCTCATCATTCCAGAAATGTTCTCCACGTGTCTCCTATGTCCTCGGTGCTGTTTTCCTCCCGGGACACCTGTAGTGAGAGGGCAGAAAGTCCCTGACATGGACTGAGCCTCCTCAGCCTTCCTCCCTAGGTCCTAATCCCCCTTCCCCATCCTTTCCAGTCTGCCCCACGGAGGGTCAGAGCGGGAGCCGTCCTCAGAGCAGCCAGCGGGCACCTGTCAGCATTCCTCTAAATGTGGACACCTTGAGCCCAAATAATCTAGAGATGGTTTCTGTGGGGTTTCCCACCCAGGTGTTGCTCACTTAGCCCACTCCCTTCCCAGAAGCTGTAGGTCTCTCTGTACATCCTTTCATAGCCCTTGACCCCATCCACCTCTTACAGGACCCAATAGTCATCCTGGGAGTTGGGAACCTCCCAGAGGGATCCCTGAGGCTCCAGAGGATATGAAGGGAGGTGCGTCACCTGCTCTTTATTCCAGGTGGGCGCTGACCCTGTGTGACCTGCGGGCTGCCCCTTCCACTGACCTGGCTCCTTCTGGGACTGACCTGGCCCTGCCCTCCTTGTCCATATCTCACCAGTGAATCCATTGCTTCCTGTGGCCATAGATGGCAGAGACAGAGACGAGCAGCAGCAGCTTGGGGCCCAGGAAGAGAGCCACCAGGAGTGAAGTGGACAGTTCTCGATCTGGAAATGAAGGGACAGGAGGCAGCATCAGAGAGGGATCCAGGAGTCCACTCCCAGGGGCCTCGACTTACTCCATCTGAGGGAACCTGCATCCATCTATGCTCTGAAGCTCATGAATTTCCCCTGTGAGAGGCTCGAGGCAGAATTCAGGATAAGAAGTACCTCATCTTGCTCACCTCTGCTCAGGCTACTGGGTGTCCTTCCTGAGGGAAGGGCTGGAGACATGAGCACTCAGTAACATGTAAGTGAGGTTTGCTGACTTGCTCCCCACACCCAATGGGGCAGGTCTGACACTCTCTTCTGAGGAGGGAACAGGCTCATAATTTACTGAGGGTCACAAGATGAGTGGGACTCTGCTGTCCTTAGGATGAATCTGAGACCTTGTGTTTGGACTAGGACAGTCCAACCTCTCAGGGTCATAGGAACGAATGTCAGCCTGGCCTCAAGTAGAGGAAGGACAGTGTCAAGGTGAGCAAGGTGCAAGTCTGCCCTTCTTTGTTCCACACGCGAGCCTCGACGACCCCATGTTCTTGTGCTGAGGGAGCCCTCGGGGTGGCCTGACCTCACAAGACCTGCTGGCTGGAGAACACCCTGGTTAGGAAAGGAAATGGGGTCTAAACCTGGGAGGGGCTTCAAACACCATCCCGCGCCCCTGGACCCCAGGACCAACATCAGGTAATGACATTGTTCTTTTGCACGTAGATCATTGGGTCTGCATGCATAACTTCAGATTCTTTGCCTTTTTACAGTGACTGGATTTTGCTCTTAGATTTACATCAAGAAATTCAAATACGTTTTTGAAATATATGGAATAATCTTAGAGGAAGGAGCAAAGACCCACCATTTTTACCCCTGGTGTGTTGGGGGACGGCACGTCTCAGCTGGGTGGCCCTCTGGAATTTTTTCTCAGTTGAAAAAGCTGCATTGCCCATGTTTGCACCTGCTCTAGAGGGCAGCGTGCAGCAGAGGACTGGAGGAAGTTCGGGTACAGAGGTTTTGCCCCTCCGCACCATTTAAAATAAGTCAAAAATAGCATCCAGTTCGTCTGTTCTCTGTGCAAGTATGACTTTTCTGTGCTGCATTGTGTTCAATATCTCCTTTTGCCAGTCTTTCCTCCTTCTCTAACTCATACCTGTGAATGGGCACCACACCACAGTGAGGTTTCTCCCTTCTCATATGATGTTAGAGTTTGCTTCCCAATACAGTTGACCTGTGGAGTTTGTCTGGGAAGGGTCTGGAAACCCAGCTCTAATGTGCAGATACCGACCTGGGTCTCAATCAGCTGGCTGGCCAAGAGGTCCCCTGCCTGGCGGGCAGAGGAACAGGGGAAGGTCCCAGCTTTCCCTGCTATTGTCACTGCTAAAAGCTCACAGTGGTGACCTGGGATGGAGTAAGTAGAGGTCGGGGGTAACCTGGTAATCTGGAAATCGGTTGGGAATTATAAGAACTATTGGGTGGATGAGTGTTGCTGAGCATCAACCCTTCAGGGAAAGACAATGCAGAACTCAGACTGGTTGATCTCTCATGATAGGTCATGTGTGAAAGAGGACTTTTGGGCAACATTGTAGACTCCCACCTATTAGATCCTGAGGGCAGAAAAAGCTGAGGACATAATTGGGTCCAACATAATTATAAGAATATTGGTGCTACAAAGAGGATTGAATTCTCAGTTTCAGTATACTGCTCTGCTAGAACAGGGCCGTGATGGGGAAATACGGGAGACAAGTACTGATGTGGGATAGGGACTTTGGGGCCAAGGCATTCAAAGCCCTCAGGGCACTTGTGTCTGCTGAGGACAAGGCAGCAGCTTAGTTACTCATCTCTGAATACAGCTTCTGAACCCAAAGAAAAAACAATAAAAGGACAGAAAATTCTATGGAAACCTGGCTTTCAGAAGTCCTTGAAGAGCAATGGCCAAACTCCAAAATGTCTGGGAGACAAAAGGGAAATATCACACAATCTGAAGGCACAATATCTTACACTGCTGCCCTCCCACCCTCACCAGCCATAGGAAAGGGCAGGTGAAGAAGACAAGGGCAGTTATACAAGATGCCTGAGAGTTTTTTAGAAATCCTACTGCCAATATTAAATCCCACTTCAATGAGAAAATATTGGAAATGTGTCCTGCACATCAGGACACAGATCACAGAAAATAGTTTCAAAGTATGCCTGACTTAAGATGGTTGGCCCCGATTCCCCAGAGTCTGTGGTCCCTGACATGGCAAGGTAGACTGTGTGGTAACCAGCTATGGTCTTGAGTGGGTCATTATCTTGGACTATCGGAGTGGAGCCAACAGAATCACAGAGACCTTTCCAAGTGAAGGAGGGAGGCAGGAGAGTGGGAGCAGGAGGCATATTGACCGCAGCAGAGGGTAGTCCGGAACGGGACCCTAGGAGCTGGAACAGCAAGGACACAGACTCTCCCCCTGCTCCCCCAGATGGAATGCAGCCCTGCCAACTCATTGTAGACTTTCTGCCTCTAGAAGTGGAAGAAAAAAATTGTGTTGTTTGAAGCCACTAAGCATGTGCTAATGATTACAGCAGCAATAGGAACCTGATGCAGGGAGTCAGGGAAATTTAAAAAGATAGATGTGCATAAAGGGGGCAGGCATGGTTTAAAATGCATAACTTCGGGGGAAAGACAAACGAGATTCAAGAGGTGCTGTTTCAAAGTTGAGTGGTGAAGGGAAGAAGGAAAAATGGGACAGGCACACGTGGCATCCTGAAAGAAGAACAGAAAGATCAGTGGACTCAGAACCTCTCTCCTCCAAATGCCCAAACCGGCCAACCAACCCCTTTAACATACCCGGTGATGCTATACTGAGAGAACAGAGGTTTCTTAAACTAGAAGTGTTATAAAATACCTCAATACCATAAACGTGAACCGAAAGATGTGCATTCTTATTCCAACCCGTTGGGCCAATTATCGCAGTGACTGGAGCCCTGGGATGCCCAGGGGAGGCTGTGGCATCCTGGTGCAGCAGGGTCACATAGGCATCCAGCTCTCCAGCCCAGACAACCCTAATGTCCATTTCCGGTCTTAGCACACAAGCAAGTTTGCTAGTTCAGGCACACTGGAAGCACCAGAAGTTAACAGCCCTAGTATGAGTTCTAGTGTAAGGCCAAAGACTAAAAACCTAACCCAGGCCAGTCCAGAAGAGGTGGTGTTGATTTGCCTCTTCCTGCCTTCCTGGTTCCGTATAAGACTGACCCCTGGAAATCATATGAGGTCCAAGAATAGGAGGACTCTGAAAGGTGGAAGAGGAAGTCAGGCAGTCTAGATGCCTGCAGTCTGGAAGAACACAGCCCCAGGTATCCTGGCTCCACACTCCTGACTCCCCAAGTGCAGAAGGAAGTCCAGGTGTGGCATTCAAACAAAGACAGACTAGTATCAATCATCCTAGCTCCCATTTCAAAAAATGAGGAGGAGCAAAATAAACCCCAGTCAAGCAGAATGGGGAAAAAAAAAAGAGGAGAAAAAACAATGAAACTGAAAATACACCATAGAGGAAATCACCAAAACAAAAGAGTTTGTGGAAAAGATCAATAAAATGGAAAAACTTGTAGTAATTCTGACAATGAAATAAAAGGGAAATAGTTCCGATATCAGGAAATAAATATGATATCACTACAGACCCTACAGACATCAAAAGGATACAAAGGTAATATGATGAGAACTCTGTGGGTAGAAATTGGACAACTCAAGAAAATGGACCAGCTTCCTCAAGCATCCACAAGCATCCAATATAAAGTGAAGAATTTGAGTAGCCCTAGCTATTCATACTCTCTCTCTGTATATATATATCCATATATATATATATATATATATATATATATATATATGTAAAAAGGAATTGTGGAGTCCCATGTGGTTTCACAGGAAAGTTTTGCAAGCATTTCGAGATGAAATAAAACCAAATTTGGTACACAGAACAAAGTCTTAGAAGAAATTTTGGAAAATCCGAATATAGGTTCCATTTTAGCTGATAGTGGGAAATTACTGTTAATTTTACAAAGTATGTAATGGTACTGGCTGTGTTGAAAAACAAAAGTCATTAATCACATGACCACACAATTATGGACTCCATTTGCAACTGGATGTGCATCCATGACTGAGTCATTAGTGGACGCAGTTAGGCAGGACCTCTAGTGTTAAGAGAAGTTGTTCTCCCCTTCCTATCTCTCCTCTCCTAGGTGGCAGGCAGGGTCATGGACACTCGGTGACCCAGTGTTGACCCAGCAATGAGGACAGTGTCATGGGGTATGTTAGAAGGGAATGGGCCTTTGAAAGGTCTTCTGGAACAAAGACTCCTGGTAACATGGCTCAAACTCCTCCATATATTATAGGAGCGAGATAAGATACAGTTTGGTCATAGAAAGGGGACCTGTAGGTCTTTGGGACAATGCCCGGCTGTTATCTCTAACACGCTTGTCTTATAGGCTGGTGGTCCCTGTCCTCGGGGACTCAGGTTTCTCTTGATTGGTTTAGCCCATCACCTGGACTAAGGGCAGGACATCTTCTCCATCTGTCCCCCATTGCTCCCTGAGTTGGTCCCGTAAACTTCCAAGCTCCCAGGGTGGTTGTAGCAGATCAGAAATGAACTGGAATTGGCATAAAGTAAATGTGCAGTGAGTAATCATGATTATTGCTGGCCTGTTGTCCCAAAGCAGGGGACAAAGGTGGTTTGTGCTGTGAGCACCCATGGTCACCTGGGAGCCTGGTCCAGACTCAACACTCTGTCCTCAGGGTTCCCGTCCAGAATTTCAGAGTGGCAAGTGCAGACCTTTGCTGAGAAGGGGTTAGAAGGGTGTAAGAAGGATCGATATGAAGCCCAGGTGAGAATGAACAGAAGGAGGAGGTGGCTGGCCTGGCGTGGTGACATAATTACTGTCAGGTGAAGGTGCAGGAGGCAAGATGCTAGCGACAAGATCATCTCCCTCCCTCTGTTGTTTCCTTCTCTAATGCATGTTTATGTCAAAAGATCTAAAAAGCTATGTACCAAAATCTTAACAGTGGTCACTCTTGGAGCACGAGCTTTGGGGAGGGAAGCTCATATCAAAATTCTACTTTATGTCTGTAGACCTCTAGATTATTCTATAATAGGCATGAATGACTGCTTTTCACATAAAAAAAGAAAAGATAGAATTTAAAGTGCCAGGTCAGTTGGCATCTCGGACTCACCGTGGGTCGTATGGGCTTCCTGGTCCTTCTGGTGGGCAGAGACCACAAGGGTATGGGTTTTGGTGACCACGGGCTGCCCGTCTTGCTGCACCTGGCAGGTGAAAACCACATCTTCCCTGTGGACGGATAAATTCACCAGGAGCCAGCTGGTCCAGTTAAAGGTCCCATCCTTGTTCTCTATGAGGTCCGAGGCCATTGAGGCCATTTCTGTTCGGGACACGTGTCCGTTCTCCAACCAGGTCAGCTGGAGGCGCTGGGGGTAGAACTTCTTCACTTGGCAAATGACCTTCACCTGGACCCCTGTCACGGGTTGCTGGGCAACCTCCAAGGTGGGTGGAACTGAAACAGCACAGAGCAGAAGCTCTGACCTCATGGAACAGACACATCACCGGGGAGGGGTTGGAGAACTTAGCTCCCCCCACGCAGCAAGGGAATCACCCAGATCAGTGCTAGGCATACAGCTGGTGCTCAAACACTGAGGGTAGGCTTTGCATGTGAGTGAAATCCCTAAGCACAGTGCCCAGTACACAGTAGGTGCTCAAGGTACCTACTGGTAGCTCCTATTAGGGTAATGATGAGTGAAATCGAGCCCCCAGCATGCATTTGGAATCGAATAACTAGCAAAATCCATGAAATCACCGAGCACACAGTGGGTGGATTACAGTAGGTGCTCAATAATTGGAGTGGCTCTGGGAAAGTAAATCGAACTACCTAGCACGGTAGGTGTTCACCCGGAACTGCAGTCAAAACAGGAGGAGGTGACGGTACCCCTGGGTGCCCGGTGGTTGGGAGGGTCTGTCAGGAGGCAGGTTCCAGGGGATGGAAGGCTGGGAGCACGGAGTGGGGGAGGGGCAGGCTGGGAGGCTTGGGGGCCGGAGCTGGGCTTGGGCCGGGGGTGACGGGCATCTACCTCGGAGGGTCTCGGACAAATTGGCAGTCCCACGAAGAGGAGGGCCCCCCTGCAGGGTCACGTGGGCCACCTCGCAGATGACCTGGGAGCGAACGTCCCCCGGGGCCAGCGGCAGCGTGGTTGTGCTGAAGATGCTGTAGGAAGCGCTGTCTCCCTCTGGGTCCACGGTGGTCTGGGAGGCTGCCAGCTCATTCCCGTTTTTGAACCATTTCAGGGTGACGTTTCTGGGGGAGAAGCCGTGGGACTCGCAGGTGAAGCTCACAGTCTGCTCAGGTGTGGCCCTGGCCGTGGGGCCCGACACCACGGGGGGAGAGGGTTTGGCTACAAGAGGAACATTTACGAGCAGTAAGCATGACTCTGGTCATCCTCAGCAACGACAGGTATGTGACACTGTGCAGAACCCTCGCATGGGTTATGTTTTAGCCCTGCTGATAGTGTTGGGAGGGCGGTGTCGGAGACTGAGTCAGGGGCAGGACCCGCGTGCAATTCCAGCCTCAGTTCAAAGTCCCCCTTGTCTTCTCTGCCAGGGGACTTCCCACCAATCTGGGCACAGGAAGGACATTTCTGGTGGGTGTCACTCTCGGTCTCCACCTCCTCCTCCTACAGTACCCAGAACAGAGCTTGCACATAGCAGGTGATTAGTAAATGCCGAGTGTGGAGGATTCTGGACACATCGACATGAGTGCTATTTGGAGGCAGATGTGAGGATGGGCCTTGTGACTAGCATGTCTCCCAGACTTTCAGTCTCTCATCCTGGGAACCAGAGGGCTGGTCAGGATTGAAAAAAGGAAGAGCTGGGAACCTGCAGACCGCGGTTCCAGATTTTCCCACGTTTATCAGCCGTGGTGTCTTCAGCAAATAGCAAGGCCTCTCCAGGCCTCAACTTTCCTGATCCGTGGAAGGGGCTGATTCAGGGGCACCCATAACAGCACCTGATCCTTATCTGCTGCTCAGACAGTGGAGGGCATTCTTATTGACTTGTCTCAACCAGGGGACGGAGCGATACTCACCGCTCACGGTGACCTGGGTGCCTGGTCCAGACTTAAACTCCACATCGGGGTTCCCTTTCTGGAACTTCACACAGTAGTAGGTTCCCGTGTCTTCTGGGGTGATGTTACTGATGCGGATGGAAAAGTCCAGGTTGTTTCTCCTTGTGGCGTCTGAAACATTTGTTACTCGAGGGGAGTGAGGGTCTCCTCTGAAACTGAAGATTAACTCCCGGCCTGGCCCTGTGCCCCTCAACCACTCGACCTTCCCAGCGGGTATCAGGGAGGTCATGGTGCAGTGAAGAGTGGCCGTCTGTCCGGCCGCCACAGACACCGACTTCTCGGGCTGGATCACCTGCAGTTCCGCCTCACCTGCCACACCTGGGGGGAGAACAAAACAGCTATTTAGCATCCTTGTGCGATCCTGTCCGTCCGCGCAAGTGTTTATCCACAACAGCTTTCACTGAGTGCACACCTTGAGCCCAGCACGCTGCGTGTACATGGCATGTAGCCCTCGCAATGAGCCTGTCACATGGGACCCTGTTACAGACGAGGAAAGCAAAACACAGAGAGATTCGGTGATGTGGCACACGGCAGGCGGACGGCCCCAGCCCTCTCTGAAAGCGTCGTGCTTCGCCAAATGATCCTGCTTGTCTGTGTTCTGGCCCCTTGCGGTGTTACACTTTCTGGTCTCTTGCATTAGGTGGGGCCGTGAGACTTCTTTAGACCATTGTGTGTGAGAGGAAGTGATGGATGTAGTTTCTGGGCTGTGTGTTTAACTTCTGGAAGCTCTATGGATCAACTTCCCTCCTTCACAAGCACGTGCACATGCTGGGGTCTGGCCCAGCAGCCTGGATGCTTGAGACACAGTGATGGGCAGAGCTTTAAACACACCATAAGCATGTAGTTTCATAAGAAGTAAAACATTCAAAAATATGTGGTTTTTTCCCCCTCATATCGTAATCATTTTAGTTTCTGAATGCTATTGCAACACTTTTAAAAACTTAATGCCAAAACCTACAGAAGTTTATTATCTTACAATTCTTGAGGTCAGAAGTCCAAAATTGGTGTTGCTGGGTTAAAATCAAGGGTCAGCTGAGCTGTGTTTCTTCTGGAGTTATTGTCTTTGTCTTTCCAAATTCTAGAAGCTGCCCACAATCTTTTTCTCTTGGTTTCCCATCTTCCAATCACTCCATATTCTTGCCTTTCTTGTCACCTGTCCTTCTTTAACTTTGATTTCCATGCCTCATTCTTATAAGGACTCTTGTGAATATATTTGGGCCACTTTGATAATCTCGGATAATCTCCCCATTTAATAGTCTTGAGTTAATCACTTCTGCAAAATCTCTTTTGCCATGTAAGAGAAAACTATTCACAGGCTCTGGGTATTATAATATGGACTTCTTTGAAGGATATTGTTCTTTTTACCACATATGTATCCCCAGACTATTACAGAAACCAGTTACTATAAAAAACCTTTGTATCAGCCATTGTTATACAGGCTAAGAGGCAGGCAACTGACTGGAATCTGGAAGAAAGTCTTTTCAAGCAGTGAACTGGTGAAATAGTTTGTGAAATAAAATGAGAAATCAACAACAAAACCAGAAACTGGACATTCTCAAATTTATAGAAATAAAACAACTCATTCTTAAAAAATAAAAACTTAAGCCAAAAGGAATCACAAGGGAATTTAGAGAACACCTTGAGATGAATGAAAATGGAAACACAACTTCCCCAAACTACAGTCTGCAGTGAAAGCAGCTCTAGAGGGAAATTTATGGCTGTAATGCCTACATTTAAAGAGAGGAAAGATCACAATTCAGTTAACAACTACGGACCTTGAGAAATCAGATAAAGAAGAAGAAAAATAAACCAGAAGGTAGCAGAATGAAGGAAATAAAAAGGAGTAGTATCTCTATGCTATATATAAATAAAATGTGAAAAAAAAACAACAGAGGGGAACCCTTTTGCACTGTCAGTGGGAATCCAGACTGGTGTGGCCACCTTAGAAAACAATATGGAGGTACCTAAAAAAAATTAATCATAGCACTACCTTATGACCCAGAAATTGCACTACTAGGTATTTATCCAAAGGATACAAAAATGCTGAATCAAAGGGGCTTATGAATCCCAATGTTTATAGCAGCACTGTCAACAATAGCCAAATTATAGAAAGAGCCAAAGTATCCATCAACTGATGAATGGATAAAGAAGATGTGGTATGTGTATACACACACACACACACACACACATACATACATACATGCAATGTATATAATACTATATACATATAATACACTAATATATATACTATATAGTAACATACAATATACATAGTAAATACTATAATACAATGTATATGAATATGGACACTTGTTGGATGAACACTGGGCGTTGTATGGAAACCAATTTGACAATAAATTATATTTAAATAAAAAAAGAATGAAATCTTGCCATTTGTGACGACATGGATGGAACTAGAGGGTATTATGCCAAGTGAAATAAGTCAGACAAAGACAGATACCAAATGAGCTCACTCACACGTGGAATTTGAGAAACTCAACAGATGAACATAG
Source organism: Panthera uncia (assembly GCF_023721935.1). Classification (NCBI taxonomy): domain Eukaryota; kingdom Metazoa; phylum Chordata; class Mammalia; order Carnivora; family Felidae; genus Panthera; species Panthera uncia. The sequence continues at coordinate 15,937 of NW_026058685.1, forward strand.
GGGAAGGGAAGGAAAAATGAGATAAAAAGAGAGAGGGAGGCAAACCATAAGAGACTCTTAAATACAGAGAACATACTGAAGGTTGCTGGAGGGGAGAGAGATGGGGGGGATGGGTTAAATGTGTGATGGGCATGAAGGAGATCACTCTTTGAGATGAGCACTGGGTGTCATATGTTAGAGATGAATCACTGGGTTTTACTCCTGAAGCCAAGACTACAGTGGGTGGTAACTAACTTGAGTTTAAATAAAATCCTAGAGGAAAAATAAAACCAATATCAACAGTCAAAGCCAATATCAACAGTCAAGACTCAAGTGCATTTCTCTAAGTGAGTGGTGACCAATTCAAAAAGGAAATTAGCAAACAATTCCACTTGCACTAACATCATACTTAGTAGTAAATTGTTTTCATGGGGATGAAAGGCTGTACACCAAAAAGTGTAAAACATTTTTGCTGAAAGAAATGAGAGAAGACATAAATAAATGGAAAAACTTCCTCTGCTCGTGCATTGGAAGACTTGATATTGTTAAGATGTCAATACTACCTAAAGCGATCTACAGATTCAATACAATTGTTATCAAAACTCCCATGGCAGTTTTTTGTTTTTGTTTTTGCAGAAATGGAAAAGCCCATTCTAGAATTCATATGCAGTTTCAAGGGTCTCAGATCACCAAACAATCCTGGAAAAGAAAATAGTTGGGAAACTCATACTCCTTGATTCAAAAACCTACTACATAGTATAATAATTAGAGTACTGTAGTACTGAAAAGGAATAGAGGTATAGAGCAATGGAATTGAATGGAGAGCCTAACAATAAACCCTCACATATATGGTCAAATGATTTTCAACAAGAGTGCCAAGACCATTCAGTGGGGGAAAGAGTGATCTTTTCAACATGAAAAGAAACACGGGAAAACTGAATATCTACATCCAAATAAGGAAGTTGAACCCTCACCGTACTCTATCTAGAACAATGAGCTCAAATTGGATGAAGGGACCTAAATACAAGAGCTAAATCAATAAATCAATAAATCAAACAAATTTTCAGAGAAAAAACTGTAGGGAAAAATTGTGATATTGGATTTGGCAATGATTTATTGTATAAGAAACCAAAAGCAAACATAACAAACTAAAAAATATTTAAAATGGACTTAATGAAAATTTAAAAAAATTGTTGCAGGGGTCCCTGGATGGTTCAGTCTGGTATGTGCCTAACTCAGGCTCAGATAATAATCTCATGGTTCATGGATTCAAGCCCTCCATTGGGCTCTGTGCTGGTGGCGCAGAGCCTGCTTAGCATTGTCTGTCACTCTCTCTCTTTCTGTCCCTCCCCTACTTCTGTGCTCTCTCTCTTAAAATAAATAAGTAAATTAAAAAAAAACAAAAACAAAACTTTCAGGCAGCAGAGGACAAAATCAAAAGTGAAAGAGAACTCACAGAATGGGGGGAAATATTTGCAAAGCATATGTCTCAGAAAGGATTAATAACCAGCATATAAAAAGAACTCGTACAATTCAACAACGAAATAATGAACAGCCCCGTTGAGAAAAAGGACCTAGGACTCCAATAGACATTTCCTCAAATAAGATATTCAAGTGGTGAGTAAGCACATGAAAAGATGTTGGACATCACTAGTCATTAGAAAAATGAAAATCCAAACCACAGTGAGATGCCACTTTCCCTGATAATGGCTTTTACCAAAAACAAAATAAAGCAAAACCAAAATACATACAAGAAAATAAAAAATCAGGATAAAAGGATTGGGTAAGCTGTGGATAAATTGAAACCATCGTACATCGTTGGTAGGAATAAAAAATGGTGCAGTCACTGTGGAAACTGGTGTTTTCACTAAAATTGAACTATAGAATTTACCATATGATCAGAATGTTCCATTCTTAGGCAAACACCCCCCAAATTACAGGTATGTACTCAGATCTTTGTGCATCTGTGTTCATAACAGTATTTTTCATGATAACCAAAAGGTAGCAGAAAAAATTCATATCTATCCATAGATGAGTGGATAAAAAGTGTTGATGTACTTGGACTTCTATTCAACCTTAATAAGCAGTGAGAGTCTGATATGTACTATACAATGGATCAACCTAAAAAAAATATCATTTTAAGTGAAATATGCCAGATACAAAAGGACAGGCATATGATTCTACTTACATGAAGTATGTACAAGAGACAGATTCATAGATACAAAAATATAGAATAGAGATTATCAGTGGCTGTGGGGGAAGACGGAATGGAGAATTCTTGTTTAATGGATGCAAAGTGTCAGCTTCGGTTGTTGAAAAAGTTCCTGAAACGCACAGTGGTGCTGACTTCCCAACTTTGTGAAAGTATGTGAGGCCACTGGCTTGTACCCTTAAAAGTGGTGAGAGGGTAGATTTTATGTGATGTGTAGTTTAGCATAATTAGAAATATGGCTTCAAAGAAGGTGATCGCGCCATGTAGAGCCTTTGAGTTGGACTAAATGGCCCGAGGACAAAGAAAATTGTTCCAGGGACTGGTAGATTTGAGAAACATGTCCTTGAAGGAGGACATAGCACCATGGGAACACCTAAACAAAAGAAATAGTAGTCTGCAAATTTTTCCGTGTTCTGAAAAGAGTTGTGGGAGGTGGCCTATGTCGGGACATTGAGTTATACATTGAAGGGACACAGTCATCTTGGGGGCATTCATTTCACTTCAAGTGCAAGACTTTACAGTTGGATTTCACTGCCTAAGTGACTAGCCAATCTCTCGAGACATAGAGAAATACAAAATATTTCCTTCCTTTTGAAGTGTCCTAAAAACTAGGCAGGCATATAAATCAGAGGAGAGGGCTACTGGAAACCACACATACATACATCCTGTGTTCTTTTCTATTTCTTAGCTACTCAGGGAGAAAAGTTGTGGTTCGCTCATACAGAGTGTGAGCTGGTAAAAGCCTGCACTTAGCACAATTTGAAACCAACCATGCCTCCTAAGGAGGGTGCATGCTATCACAGGCAAGTCTTGGGTGTGCCAAGAGCATCAGGTGGTTTGATCTGTAAGTCTGGAGAGGAAAGTTGGGGTCAGGAAGCCGAACTGCTAAAACAAATGGGAAGAAATAGGCATGCATCTTGGGGAAGGAAATGGAGGGAACAGGGGAGGGAGGAGGTGAGAGGGATCAGAGGGTCAAGAGGAGCCAGGGAGAGGTGTAAACTCTGCCATCTGTGTATCTGTAATCCTCATATTTCCATGTCTGGCCCAGGCCTTGCCCTTGAACTCTGGATTTGTATGTCTGACCAGCCACTCACCACTTTACTTCGATAGAGGTAAACTTCTCACAGTTAACTCGTCCCAAACTGAACTCAGTTTCCAACACGTCCTTGTACATCTCAGCTGAGGCACCTTTATTCTCCCAGACGCTCAGGTCCAAACCCTCGGGAGCCTCTCTTTCCATCCCAAATCCTGTGTATCAGGAGATCCTGTGGCCTCTCCTTCTGCATGCACCCACAATCTGACCTCTTTCCCCTTTCTGTCCTGGCTGCAGTCCTGGTGCACACCATATGTCCTTGTTTGTACGAATGCAGGAAGCTCTTGAATGCTCTAGTTCCTTCTATGTATGCCCTGTGGTAGTCTAATCTCAACCAAATCCTAGAATAAGTTAAAACTCATGTCGCATCATGCCACTTGTGTCTTCAAAACTTTGCAATGGCAACCGTTTCACTCAGAGTAAAAGCCCAAATCCTTGAACAGAGCGGGAGGGTCAGGGCATGTGCACATGCTGTTCCCATGCTGTTCAGGAAGGCTTTTCTTCCAGAAGATCAC
>NW_026058686.1:0-860 GCF_023721935.1 Panthera uncia
AACTAAAAGGCAACCAACGGAATGGGAAAAGATATTTGCAAATGACATATGGGACAAAGGGCTAGTATCCAAAATCTATAAAGAGCTCACCAAACTCCACACCCAAAAAACAAATAACCCAGTGAAGACATGGGCAGAAAACATGAATAGACACTTCTCTAAAGAAGACGTCCGGATGGCCAACAGGCACATGAAAAGATGTTCAACGTCGCTCCTTATCAGGGAAATACAAATCAAAACCACACTCAGATATCACCTCACGCCAGTCAGAGTGGCCAAAATGAACAAATCAGGAGACTATAGATGCTGGAGAGGTTGTGGAGAAACGGGAACCCTCTTGCACTGTTGGTGGGAATGCAAATTGGTGAAGCCGCTCTGGAAAGCAGTGTGGAGGTTCCTCAGAAAGTTAAAAATAGACCTACCCTATGACCCAGCAATAGCACTGCTAGGAATTTATCCAAGGGATACAGGAGTACTGATGCATAGGGGCACTTGTACCCCAATGTTTATAGCGGCACTCTCAACAATAGCCAAATTATGGAAAGAGCCTAAATGTCCATCAACTGATGAATGGATAAAGAAATTGTGGTTTATATACACAATGGAATACTACGTGGCAATGAGAAAGAATGAAATATAGCCTTTTGTAGCAACGTGGATGGAACTGGAGAGTGTGATGCTAAGTGAAATAAGCCATACAGAGAAAGACAGATAGCATATGGTTTCACTCTTATGTGGATCCTGAGAAACTTAACAGAAACCCATGGGGGAGGGGAAGGAAAAAAAAAAAAAGAGGTTAGAGTGGGAGAGAGCCAAAGCATAAGAGACTGTTAAAAACTGAGAACAAATTGAGGGTTGAT
>NW_026058686.1:960-19672 GCF_023721935.1 Panthera uncia
GGGTGATGGGTATCGAGGAGGGCACCTTTTGGGATGAGCACTGGGTGTTGTATGGAAACCAATTTGACAGTAAATTTCATATATTAAAAAATATAAAAAAAAATTCCACATGTGAGTGAAAAAAAAAAAAACTGAGAACAAACTGAGGTTGATGGGGGGGTGGGAGGGAGGGGAGGGTGGGTGATGGGTATTGAGGAGGGCACCTTTTGGGATGAGCACTGGGTGTTGTATGGAAACCAATTTGACAATAAATTTCATATATTAAAAAAAAATAAAAAAAATAAAAGAACTATGCCAACACCCTGAACATGAGAGAAGTTTATAGATGCCAAGTGTTGGCAGGTTTAACCCAAAAGCCATAAGCTATGTATCAGTTTCATTTTGTGTTATATGTAGTAGTTTTCCCTTTTCTGTATATAATCAACATTTAGCTTTTCATTCAAAATGTGTGGGAAGAAAATTAAAATTTTAATTTATAAAAATCATGTGAAGATGGTTATAAATGAACAAGTCTCATTCAAAAATAATTATGCATACAATCAACATTTTTTTCAAATTAAATGTGAAAAGTCTTGTTATAGAGTATATTACTCTTCCTGAGATAGGTAAGGATATATTGGTAGTGATTTTTTAAAATATAAATCAGTATATCTGAGTATTTTTAGTGAAATAAATTAGCTGGTTGTATCCAGCTGCTCTTAGTGAGGTGCTGGAGGGTGGGATGAGACATCTAGGGAAATGTTGATAGGGGGTATGTACTGAGAGCAAATCAACAAAAAAATACTATAGACCATCTCGGAGACTTGAGCTATCATTATGAATAAACCATTTCCTTTTATAGACTCAGAGGGTTATTTTTTTCAATATTGTGAGCTTTGTTACCTTCTTGGTTTTGTTGTAAGAAATGCAAGGGAGCAGTATTCTCCCCATCCACAATATGAGGAGTCTTTGTTCACTGTCAGTTCAAGATGCTTTATCATGACATAGGATGTGATCATGGAGCTCCCACTATAGGAAATGATTGATGATAAGGAATAGAGAGGTTAGGTAATATATCCAAAGTTACATAATTGGTAAGTGGTTGAGTCATGGTTTGAACCTTATAATTCTGATTTGCTATTTTGTAATCCATATTGTGATTAAATCCAATGAAACTTCATTTAGGTTCATGGCCTAATTAAACTGGAAAATACAGGAGATCAGTTCACTCATTCTTTGAATCAATATTTATTGAAGACCCAATGGGTATTCTCTGAAATTAGTCAAATTTGAACTACAAAGCTAGCTTTGCCCAGTAGACTTCAATAAGCCTCAGTTTCCCATCTGTAAAAGGGGAATATAATATAATGAGATATAAATAAGAAAATATCCATAAAATGATTATTCTTCAGACAGAAAAAGTACTCTTAGATGGTAACTAAAAAAAACATCTTTCTAGCTCTACTGTGCTTTTAGGATTATTATTTTTCTCTTTTCTTTTATAGATTAGGAAACCAAAGGACAGAAAAAAATTGGGGTTTATTTATCCACATATTAGCTTCTGCTTGTGCAAAGCATTTACTATGGCATCAGGACATTAGTAACTAGGACATTCAAGGAGGAACCGGGGCAATATACAGCACACTTAGTTTGCACACGTATGGCATCCTGAAGGAAACCAAAAGTCCCATCCCCTTTACAGGCTAATACACTCTTACCTTTGCCCTGGCTTTGGCCAAGATGACCTGTTACCAGAAAAACTCCATTATGTTTCAGAGTACTGATGGTATTATGACAGCTTCCTCACAATAATCTCAACTACTTCTTATAACAGGTAGTCCCAGATTACTGAAAGGCCTGAGTGTAGTTTTTCTCTATGTGCCTTTTTTTACCAGGAATATATTACTTAAAACCTCTTGCTCCTCTGTACAAATCGTTACATGTTCCTTTTTTCTCTCCTAGTGTGTTGTATCCTCTTTCTTATACCTACAGCAAAGTGAAGGGGTAGGGTAAGAAATAAAGCAGGGGCCAATAAGGAATAGAACAGGGTCTAGAATTTAGATCCTTTACCAGTCAGTTCATCAGTCTCTCCACTAGGCTGATGCCCTTCCCAGCATCCACAAGACTGTCAAGAGAGATGGTTAGTAGTTGTGGAAAGTTTACTGGAGGAGATGCCTTAGGGAGTAGGGCATAGAATCATGGGTTAGAAATCTAAACTAGAGAGACAATACTGGACAGGGGATGGGCAATGACAAAGTCATGTGAAACTATAGTTGGGTCGGTGCAGAATCAGCCGTACAAGTTGACAACCTTCTCTTCTTGTCGTAATCAGACAATGGCCGTTGGTAGGAGATATTAGCCATATGTAGATTAGACGGTTGTCTGGCACCTGGGAATGCCAAAGATTCAATCACACCATTCATATTTGGAAGATTCTAGCTCCTAGAGTTGTTGAACTCATAACAACTCTAGATTATTGAGGGTCCATTGTGATCTAAGTACGGTGCTAGGTAGTTTATATACATTGTTACATATAGATTTCATGTAAACTCTGTAATATGTAAATTGCTATTCCCATTTCAGGAAAAAGGAAACTACATTTTAACACCTGTTTGATTTGTCTTTTGTTTTGTGTGTGGCAAAAGCCACTTTAGAAAAATAGAATCAGTTACCTGTTGGTTTCTCTGAACCTTATTTCTTCTGTATTTTGGTATAGTGGAATTATTATATCATAAACTTGGCCCCCCAGTAGTGTTACTATGAGAAAAAAGAAGCCAATCTATTCATTATGCTATGGACTTAACTGATTTATGAAAATTATATTTAGCTTAATGTTATTTGCAAGGCCAGGAACCTAAGAGGCATTTATTAATTAAAAGAAATTAATTTGAATGATATAAAAATGATACTTAAATATCACTATACATTAAATAATGCTGCACACTCTAGGTACACAAAAGTTAGCAGAAAGTTAGGGAAAACAAAATAGTACAATTAAACTTTGTTCAATTAAAATACCCATTTACTTTAAATTTACTTTTATTAAATGAGAGATAAATTTCTAATTCCTTCATACTTTTATTTTCAAATATAATTTTTCTATAACCCAATTTCTTTTGCTATATAGTATCTATCCTTTTCCTAACTTTAGAGTATTCATTTAACAAACATTTATTGAGTACCTACTATGTGCTAGTCTGTGTGTGAAATTTTGGGATTTAGAGATGAACATTTGTTTATTCTTATCTCTAATGAACAAATGACTACCCTGGCTATTTAAGAGGTATTAGTCTAGGTGGAAGAATCAACATATTTACAGTAACCATAACAGAATACTAACTGCTAGAATAAGTTGAATGGACAGATTCTGGGAGACACAGGGACAGAACTCATTACTCTTGTCTGGAGAGTTCAGGGCAGTACCTCAAAGAGGAGTTGACATTGTGTTGGGTCTTTAAGAAGAAACAATTTTGCCTGTTGGAAAAGTAAGAAAAGGATGATCTAAACAGAGTGAGTAATATGCAGAGGCATGGAAGTTTAGAAGATAAGATATATTTAAGTATTTGTTAATTATAACATAATACATAGAGTTTATGGAGAAAGAAAGTAAAGGAAGATTAATCTAGGAAGGTAAATTTACACCAACTTGAGAAGGGCCTTGAACCGCATATAAGCTGTTTGGCATAAGTTGAAAAACATTTTTTTTCTTTCTTGCAATATTTCAAGTGAATCTATTTTTTTCTTGAGATTTAGCTTGCTTTTACTTTCTATTTGCTTTTTTCCCCTTTCTGCTCATAACTCATGACACAATTCAAACAGAGTTCAAAATTTGCACTAATTTTTTTTTAAAACCATACTTCTCAGGATGTTCCCCCAGTATGAATCTTCCACTCCCAAGTGGCTGATTTATTTGCTCTCTCCTGCCACTGCTCTGCACACTGGAATGTTTTTATTCTTTCTCCCCTTCCTCCACTTCTCAAACCCTATAGCATCCTCCCCAGCCCAGATCAGGTGGCTCCCCTTCTTGTGAACCTTTCCTGGCCACTCACAGCCTTAGCTCATTTTTATTTTGTTGAATTCTGCCAGAGGCTAAGCTAAACAAAGGAAAGGGCAGAAAAATAAAAAGTGTGAGGGTTGTTCTACATAAATATGGGGCTCCTAGAACTAGGTCAAATGGACTTTGTTGTGTAGATCCTTTCTTGTGAAATCCTGGAGGAAGAATTCAGGAAGCAAAACAAAAAAGTCAAAGACCAAGGGAGTCAAAGGTGCATATTGCTAGACTGGAGGGTAAAGCTGAACAGGTCATTGACAAAAGTCAAAACAATTGCAGGGTTGGAGATTTGAGGTATGCGTGGAGGATTGACTCAGGACCTAATGGAAAGAAAACCTGCATATTCTGAGGTTTCTTAGATAATGACCCAGTAATATGCCCTTAAAAATTAATTTTTGAAATTAAATACAGAAAAACCTTGGTTTGTGAGCATAAATCATTCCAGAAACATGCTTGTAATCCAAAGCACTCTTATATCAAAGTGAATTTCCCCATAAGAAATAATGGAAACTCAGATAATTCATTCCACATCCCAAAAAATATTCATATAAAAATTATTACAATACTGTAATATAATACAAAATAATAAAGAAAATATAAAGAAAAAACAAATTAACATGTACTTACATTTGAAAACCTTCAATGACTGGTGTGAAGGAGATTAGAGAGGAGGGTTATTGTATAGGATGACTTTCATTGTGTACAACTTTCACAGTCACTAACAGAATCACTGCTGTATATTGGATCAATGAAATCTTTTTCCTTGTGCAACTTTAACAAGGAACCTATCCAATGACACTTGCTTTTGCCTCCTTTTGAGGATTTCATGGAAATGTGACATTGCATTGACAATCACTCACAATCCTGCATCGAGCGAGCAAGTGAGGGGGAGGGAAAGAGAGGGAGAGAGAGAGAACCATTGGCTTAGTTGTGATCATGTGACGTTTGGCGTCGTGTACTACTTATATTGCAAGACACTGCTCATTTATCAAGTTAAAATTTACTAGATATGTTTGCTTGTCTTATGGAATACTTGCAGAACAAGTTGCAATCCAAGATTTTACTGTACATGTTTTGAAATTTTTGAGATACAGATAAGTGAAAAGCAAATGCACAAGTTCTTTAAAACATCTGCATATATATAATTGTTAAAGTTTTGCTAAATATCCTTCTGGATTTAGATATGAATGATGGTTTTCAAAATTGAAATTATACTATATGTTTTGTAACTTTTTTGCTCAATTTTATGTCATGTGTCATATGTCAACAAATACACTTCTACACCTATGGAGATATAAATGTTGTATAACGTATTAGTTTCAAATGTACATCATAATGATTCAGTTTATGTACGTATTGCAAAATGATCACCACAGTAAGTCTAGTTAACATCAGTCTGTACACATAGTTAGAAATTTTTTTTCTTGTGATGAGAACTTTTAAGATCTAGATTCTTGAGGAACCATCAAGTGTATAATACAGTATTGTTAATTATAGTCATTATGCTGTGACATCCCCAGGACTTCATCTTTGTAGAGAGAGAGAGTGCATGAGGAGGGAGGAGCAGAGGGAGATGGAGGGAGAAAGAGAATCTTAAACAGGCTCCACACCCAGCACAGAGCTCAATCACAAGAACCTGAGATCATGATTTGAGCTGAAATCAGGTGTCGGACACTTAACCAACTGAGCCACTTGAGCACTCCCATTATAAGTTTTTAATAGCTATATTGTATTACTTTGTAAGTAAACACTTACTATTTGAAATTTAGGTTAGGTTTTTTTGTACCTTATAGTAATTTTTGCTATAAACAACACTATACTGAACCATCCTCATACAAATGCATTTGTGCACTTTTCATTATTTCCCTAAAATAAAATGTTAAAGTACAGTGTGGTACAGTTGCTGGGCCAAGTGATTTGTACTTTAAAAGACTTTTTAAAATATGTATTATCAAATTGCCCTCTAGAAATGTTTGTGTCAACTTATGCTCACTATGCACTGAATGAAAATAATGTTTTTCTCAACCCTTGACAATGTTGGTAATTAATTACTATTTTGCTTCTTTACCAATTTGATAGGTGAAAAGCAGTATTTTTATGCTTTAAAATTTTTTTTACAGTTCTTTAATTACTGGCAAGTTTGAATATTTTTATATATAAGTTTACGTTTTCCTGGTGAATTGTCCATTCATGATTTTCAGTCATTTTGCTATTGATGGTAATTACTAGTTTGACTGGGTTTTTCCCTTTCTGAGAAAAATTCGTTTGCCAGTCATTTTGTGTAGTGCTTGATAAAAGCTAATGTTAACTTATTTTTTAATTAAGTTTTTAACTTTAATTCCAGTATAATTAACCTACAGTCTTATATTAGTTTTGGGTGTAAAGTATAGTGATTCAACAATTCTATACATTACTCAGCGCTCATCATGATAAATGTACTTTTATTTTTATTCAGAGTACAAAAAATAAAAAAATAACACGTACATAAAAAATTTAGACAGTTTCACAACCCTAACAAAAAAATAAAACATACACACATACAACTTTAAGCTCTCTGCTGCTATGATATGTCTACTATTTCAAACAACACAGAATTTCTACTAACATAGAGGAAAAACACCAAGAGGGACTTGAAGACTATATCATTGAGACATGATCACAAACAAGATCACAACAAAATAAAATCCTTTTATTTTGCTTAAGGACTAGTTAATTTTTCTTGTTATTTGTTGTTAGCATTCTGCTTGCTAATTGTGCTATAGCTTAAGGAACTCAAGCAGTAGATCTATATTTATTTAAGAGTAGACCAATGAGACAATGAAAATTAAGTAAGCATTTTACAAGTTGTAACTAATCAAAATTGCTTATAACCACTAAAAGGAATTTATTTTTTAAGTTTATTTATTTTGAGGGAGAGCACAAGCGGGGGAGGGGCAGAGAGAGAGACAGAGAGACAGAGACAGAGACAGAGAGAGAATCTCAAGCAGGCTCTGTACTTGCAGACCCAGACACGGGGCTCAAACCTGTGAACCATGAGATCATGACCTGAGCTGAAATCAAGGGTCAGATGCTTAAACCAGGCAACCATCACAAAAAGGAATTTAAAAATTGGTTGCTAAAATGTATTCTTCTGAAACATTATTACACTTAAAATGGACGAAAAGTTGATCGAATAATCAATAAAAGAATATTAGTACCAAAAAATTTAATGGCAGCCAAAAAGCTAGCACATAAGTATCATATAATCACTTATTATATATTTGTAAATCTTTTTCTGGTTTGCTTGCTTTTTACTTTTTAAATATTACCCTTTTTTCTGCTGATGTTAACATACTTTGTACTAAAATTGGTTGATCTTTCCTTTTTTTTAATGTTTGTTTATTTTTGAGAGGGGGAGAGAGAGAGAGAAAGAAGAAAAGAAAGAAAGAAAGAGAGAGAGAAAGAAAGAAAGAAAGGAAGAAAGAAAGAAAGAAAGAGAAAGAGAGCATGATCAGGGGAGGGATGAGTGGGGGGGTAGAAGATCTGAGGTGGACTCTGCGCTGAGAACCCTGAGATTCCATCCTGAGCCGAAGTTGGATGCTTAACCAACTGCACCACCCAGGCACCCTAGTTGATCCTTTCTTTTTAAGTTGCCTGATTTGCTGTTATAGTTAGAATTTTTCCCACATAATTGTATAAGTAGACACCTGATTTTCTTCTCATTCTTTTGTGGTTTCATGTTTTTATTTTTTATTGTTTATTTATTTTTATTCAAAATCAAGTTATTTAACATAGAGTGTAGTCTTGGCTTCAGGAGTAGAGCCCAGTCATTCGTCTCTTACAAATGACACCCAGTGCTCATCCCAAAAACTGCCTTCCTTAATGCCCATTACCCATTTAGCCCATCCCCTTACTGCTCTTCTCTCCAGCAGGCCTCAGTTTGTTTTCTGTATTTAAGAGTCTCTTATGGCTTTCCTCCCTGTCTTTTTTATTTATCTTACTTTTCCTTCCCTTCCTCTATATTCCTCTGTTGAGTTTCTCAAATCCCACATAGGAGTGAAATCACATGATATCTTTCTCTGACTGACTGATTTCACTTAGCATAATACTCGGTAGTTCCATCCACATTGCTACAAATGGCGAGATTTCGTTCTTTTTCATTGGTGAGTAGTATTCCTGTGTGTGTGTGTGTGTGTGTGTGTGTGTGTGTGTGTGTGTGTGTGTAATTTTTGAGGAACCTCTGTACTGCTTTCCAGAGTGACTGCATCAGTTTGCATTCCCACCAGCAGCGCAAAAGAGATCCTCTTTCTCCACATCCTCGCCAACGTCTGTTGTTGCCTGAGTTCATATTAGCCATTCTGACAGCTGTTAGGTGGTATCTCATTGTGGTTTTGATTTGTATTTCCCTGATGATGAGTGATGTTGAGCATTTTTTCATGTGTCGGTTGGCCATCTGGATGTCTTCTTTGGAAAAGTATCTATTAATATCTTCTGCCCATATCTTCACTGGATTATTTGTTATTCTGGTGTTGAGTTTGGTAAGTTCTTTATAGATTTTGGATACCAACCCTTTATCTGATATGTCATTTGCAAATATCTTCTCCCATTCTGTCAGTTGCCTTTTAGTTTTGTTGACTGTTTCCTTCTCTGTGCAGAAGGAAAACTTTTTTATTTTGTTGAGGTCCCAATAGTTCATTTTTGCTTTTGTTTCCCTTGCCTCCAGAGATGTGTTGAGTAAGAAGTTGCTGCAGCCAAGGTCAAAGTAGTGTTTTTTTGGATTTTGATAGTTTCCTGTCCTGAGACAGGATAGGTCTTTCATCCATTTTGAGTTTATTTTTGTGTATGGTGTAAGAAAGTGGTCCAGGTTCATTTTTCTGCATGTCGCTGTCCAGTTCTCTCAACACCATTTTCTAAAGAGACTGTCATTTTTCCATTGGATGTTCTTTCCTGCTTTGTCAAAGATTAGTTGGCCATACGTTTGTAGGTCTCTATTCTGTTCTGGCTTCTCTATTCTGTTCCGTTGATCTGAGTGTCTGTTTTTGTGCCAGTACCATACTGTCTTGATGATTACAGCTTTGTAATATGTCTTGAAGTCCGGGATTGTGATGCCTCCAGCTTTGGTTTCCTTTTTTAAGATTGCTTTGGCTATTCGGGGTCTTTTCTGGTTCCATACAAATGTTAGGATTGTTTGTTCTAGCTGTGTGAAAAGTGCTGATGTTATTTTGATAGGGATTACAAGATTTTTCTGGTTGTCCATTTAAATAACATTTTAACCATCAACAGTACTGTCGGCTTCATGATGTGATCCGCTGGTTCTGGTTCCTGAAGGACTGAAATGTGACTTTTGTACTAAGTAGTTGAGGTCTTGCCAAATTAGTTGGGGATCTTATAGGGAGATTTCAGCTTCATAAACCCTTCCAAGATCCTTCTGTGCATGGAAATGTCTTCCTCTGCAAACAGGGGCTCTCATACCTGTTTGACCTGAGATTAGTTCTCCTATCTCTGGGAAAGTTGTCCTTTTGATTAATTTATGGTACCATGTATATCCTTGACCAAAACCAGACCTCTTCTGTTTAGGAACATCTTCCTTTTGGGTCATGTGCTACTTTGAAACACTTCACTGAAGATTTATTTTCTCTCAGGAAGGTTGTCTTCCTTAATCACATTCTTGGCTTTGGGAGGGGCATATGTGGAGCAGGTAGGAGAAAAAGCCACTGGCCCAATTGGCTGTATCAGCTGAACTGAAGTCATAGCCTTATGGGAGTGCATTGTTGAGATTGCAAATATCGTACCCTTTTATCTCCGAAAAAGTAGGTGGTGTAAATCTGTCTTTATTTGTAATTCTTTCACTTTTTTGTAAGTTACTTTTCAGACTAACCAATTTGCAGAAATATATTGAATTCCTTATGAAGACATTGTTATCTTAGTCATACTTTGGCAGTTTGATGTCAATTCTATGCCCATAAATGATTTCTGTGCTCGTTTTTTGTTTGTTTGTTTGTTTGTTTGTTTAAATAGCAATGGTGCCTACATCACAGGACTGTTGTGAGGCCTTACTGAGTTAATGAATACAAAGCAATAGAAGAATACTTTAGTCAGTGTGCAAGAAATGTTTATGATAGCTGTGGTTATACTTAGGAATTTGGGAGAACATTATGGAGATATCCTCTTTAGACACAATAGATCCTGCTCTTTGGTGAAATTCCCAAATCTGTAGATTTTGTGTTTTCCCTCTTTCTCAATTCTGTGCCTAGTACACAGTGTAACTCCCTGTTGTACAGGGCTCATGTTGAGGCTAGGCAGTTGTTAAAAGCCATGCCAAAATTAGGAATTTAGGAATATGTTCAAATTGAAAGTCATGGTAAAACAGAGTCAGGATCCCAGGAGACAAGTGTCTGAAGGAATCCATGGATGCTGAAGCAGGCAAATATGAGGCTAAGAATCACTTAAGATCCTAAAAAAAATCTGTATGCTATACCAGTCAGGCAAATAGAAATTTGATAAGATATTTATGGTAGTGATAATCCTCAGGAATTGAAGTGAGTAGAACAAAGATAGCAGGATAATAAATTGGAGATCCCAGTACTAAGGAATTTTTGGCATTATAACCCAGAATCTTAAAGTCTCTACATAGGAAGAGACCTTAGTAGCCATCTAATTTAGACTTTGAGGTAGTGCTTGAAGCTTTACTATAGCTGAGCTTCTGAGAAAGGAACATGGAAATGAGAATAAGTATAAAAAGGCTCAGAATAAGTGGGACACTGAGTGTGGTGAAGAGAGGGTCTAGAATAAGAATGAGCTGAAGGTCTGTGTGAAACTCAGCCAGCCTATCCTACAATGAAGTTCATAGCCAGCTACCGACACTCACATGCTAACAGCCCCCAGCCTGAGTTTCTGAATATGAACCAACAACCAATGACTTTTAGGCACTCAAAGGATGCCTATATCATGCCGAACAGGGATCTAATAGGAAAAAGCAACTCAGACAAAACAAAGTATATAGGAAGAAGAAAATATTAATAAAAATCACTGTAATCTTTACAATGGAAGATACAACACCCATAAAACAAGAACAGTTACTACAAAAAGTAAACATTCCAAACACAGATCTCTTGAGTAGTAAAAGAAAGCAGAAACTAAAAACTCAATGTCAGGGTTGAAAGATAAAGATGCAGGAAGCTTTCAGAAAGTAGAGCAAGAAGACAAATGGTTGAAAAACAGGAGAAAAAAAGATAAGAAAATGAGAGGATATGCAGGTGATTGGCCATATGAATAGCAGAAGGGCCAAAAGAGAGAAGAGGGAAAATGGAATAATTCAAGAAAATTCTCCAGAACTGAAAGATGTGAATTTATAAATGAGGGCCCAATAGTAGCGTAATGGATAAAAACAAGGCGGACAGAATACCAGCAACAAAGAGATCTCACACACTTGGGATCTGGATGCAGTGGGAGGCTACACATCACAGATGAAAGATCGGGAATCAAAACATCTTCAGACTTCACCAAAATTCTAAAGGGAAACTACTGTCAACTGGTCTTCTGTACTCAGCTGATTTACCTAGCATGTGAGGATTTGAAATTTTTTACCTCTTGTGTATCATTTCTCCATTGACAATCATGGAAGAAATAAATGAAGACTGAGGTCAGAATGGGATTCAGAGAACAGGGGATGGACATGGAAGGAACCCCAGGTGGAAGGAGAAGGGAGATCTCTGGCGCCAGGTAGGCACTGAAAGCTGCACCTCCTGTCCTGCCCTCTCCTCAGAGGAGAAGCTGTTAATAAACCTGCGCTAGCTGAATATCAAGAGCTCACAGTTGGTAGAGAGGGTGGGGGTGAATTTGTGATAAAAAACACAATAAGCAAAGCAAATGAGACACCAGGTACTCACTCTAGGCAAAAATAAAGAAGTGTGCAAGAAAAAAAAATAAGTACAAGGATATTGAGGACCACTGGGAAAGGACCATCATGTGAGTGGTGATAAAACATTTAGGTAATCACCAAGATTAAGCATTCATGTTTGTAGTGTATGTATAGTTTTTTTTTTAGAATATTGTGAAATCATGCTTGTATCTCCTCTGGTTCTTATATCCAAAAATCAGATCCTTTTATGGGATGAAATAATCATTAATAGCAGTGTGCTATTTAACTTACACTTAACTGGATTAAAGATCTGCCTCCATGTCTTGACAGATTGCGACTTTGATAAATTACAGAACTTCTCAGAACCTCAGTTTCCTTATCTGTAACATGAGGATAACAATTACTACCTCACAAGGTTGTTGTAAGAATTAGAATATGATGTGAATATGATATATATATAAAACAGTAAAAACAATGCTTTGTACCAAGAAGATATATAAGGAATTGAAGTTATTTCTTATTTGGTAAAAGTTACACTCATTTTAGTTTTGTGACTGTCCCACAAACTATTCTTGTAGTTTTTATCTCTAGGCTTTGGAAGTTAAAAGGGCTGTTGTAGTAGGGTCGGTTCCTTTTGTCATCCTTTCAGTAGAGTCTAGGGGAGACATTATAGAAGGAGAGGCCCTAGAGATCATTTAGTCAAATATTTTTGCTTTGCAGATGAAAAAACTTAAACCCAGAGAGAACAAGTAACATGCCTAATGTTATAAAAACAAGGGAGCTGGACTTAAACACAGCCCAGGGCACTGCTCTCAGCAGCTCAGGGTCTCATAGCACTAGCACTTACAGAAATTTAGATGCTGGAGACCTTTTATTCCTTATCCCAGTGGAGTCACTCTCCAGAGACACAAAATTACTCTCTCTTGATATCAAAATTGAAAAATAAAAATCTTAGCCCAAATTTAGTCAAGAGGCAGACTGTGGGAATAGAGGACAGAATACATGTGAGGCGAGCAATTTGAAGTCATTGATTGCTCTGTGCTAGGTATTCAGTTAGGTGTTTACATAATCTTCAAAATCCAGGTATTTTTATTTCCTCTGTTTTATAAATGAAACTGTTCTTGCACCAAAATGCTGGGTAATTTGTCCAATCACTGTGCTGGTATGAGGTAGATCCAAGATTTGAATCTGGGCAGTCTGACATGAGAATTCATGTTCCTAATCATTTTATTGTATTTACTCTTTTCAGGAAGATAGTAAATCTGTAGGGTGATTAACTTGTTCATGTTTGTCTGGGACTTTCACAGTTTTAGCACTGGAAGTCCTGAGTCCCAGGAAGCCTTTCAAACCAGGTATATATGCTATCCCATGTGAGCTCATGTATTATCATATATGACAATGCATGTGAGTGTTTTTCAAAAGCTAAAACACAATGTGATTTTATTAGACTGTTTCAGAGTGGTGGTAGTAGTATATTGAAATGAGCACTGAACTGGAAGTTAGAAGATTGAGACTCTGAGGATTTTCTTATACTTACTAGCTTTTAGCTAGGTACTTCACCCTTCTAAGCCTGAACGTTACATATTTAAATGGAATATTAAAAAATACTATTTTAGAGAGTACTTGCATATTCTAAATGAAATAATCATGGAAACTCTTTTTAACAGAAACACCCAAACCGTATATAAGGGAGAGTGATAATGATGATGATGATGATGATGATGATGTTGATGATTATTTAGGTTCAGTAAAGTAAAATTCCTACTGGGAAATGTTCCATAGTTTTTATCATATACAGAATCAGGCAGCAATCCCTTATTGTTTAAATAAGTATTTACTGAGCCCAACTATGTGCCAAATACCATAACACAAAGGGCCTCCATGACCTGGCCCTGTCTTCCTTTCCAGTCCCCTCTCCTGTATCTCTCTTACCCTACATTAGGTTCATCCATCTTAGTGGGTCTGTATTTCCAAAAGCATGCTATGCTCTTTTTATGCCTCTGTGCCTTTAGTTCCATAAATACCAGCATTCCTCAAGGCTTGTTCTCTCATCTCCACCTCTGTTGATGTTATGCACTTTCCTTTTATGTCCTCATATACACTCAGAACTTCAGCAAGATCCCAGATCTTTTATCTCTAGCCCTAAACTCTCTGCTGGGAGTTATACCCCTATTTATAACTGCCTACTACGCATGTATACTTGGGCATTTCACATATACTTCGAACTCAACTGGTCTAAAAGTAAACTCATTATTTCCCTACACTTGCTGTTTTTCTTTTATACCATATCTCATTCAGGGTGCCATCTTCCCAGCTGTCATCCAGTATGGAAACATGAGTCTTTACAGATTCTTCCTTATTTCATCCCAATATCTAAATATTTATCAAGTCTCCCAAAGTATATTTTCATTATCTCCCAAAGACAATCCCTATCCTCCAACCCCAGTACTACAGTTTTAGGCTTTTACCTCTTTTTCACTGGCTTACTTGAGTTTCTTCTTAGGCTTCCTGTGTTTATAGTTTTTTCTTCTCATTACTGCCTCCCACTCCCAAATTTGCAGTCCATCCTCCAAATTGTTGACACAATTTTTCTAAAATAACAACTTGATTTTTAAATGTTTCAGTCCTTAATTCTTCAATGACTCTATAGCATTCAAAATAAAGGTCAAATTTTGTAGCTTTGTATACAAGGCTCTGTATGACCTAGATGTCGTCTCCCTCCCTAAATTCATCTCCTCCTATCACTTACTCCCTCCTTTTTAGGCCAACACATACAGAGCTCCAACTATAGAGAACTACTTGTTATTCCCTAACTACTAACTAAAAGATCTCTAACTTCCTTATTTTGTACATTCTATTTCCTCTACTTGAAATATCATCCCCCCCCCCACCCCCACATTTTTCTTTGTCTAGCAATCTCTTACTCATCTTATAAATGTCATTCCTCTGGGAATCTTTTCCTGACAAGCTAAATTTTGGGATACCATCTAAACCTTTTGTTCTCCCATGCTGTATGTTTCATTTGTTTTTTAACTCCAGTCATTCTATATTATAATTGCTTCCTTATCTATTATCTACCCTTAGAGCAGTAAGCAATATGAAGACAGAGATTATATTTTAGTCATCTCTCTCTATCATTTAGCATAGTACCTGTTGCAGAGTAAGTGAGTGAATTAATGAATGAATGAATGAGCCAGGTTATGTTATGTTAGTACTTCAGAGGCTTGTGTCATTAGGGTAGAGGAGGGAGTGTGGAACAGCTAAAGACACTAAACAAGTTTGTGGGGCTAAGTCATACAGAGGGGCTGCATTAATTACAATTCTTTGCTTGCAAGTGACAGGAACCAAACTAGCTTGAGTGCCAGTTTATTTAAAGGAGTTTATTAAAAGATACAAAAGCTCTCTATTTTATAATCTGCCTTCTGCATCATATTGGTCATCAACCCCAAACAAAATTCTTCCTCAGCATCTTTAAAACCAATCATTTTGTGAGGGGCTGAACACCCAGAGATGAGCTGTTTCTCCTAATTTTGATTTCCTACTGAAGAAAATATGGTTAGTTTAATTCAATCAGCTATAACTTGGGGCCAGGATTCACAGTGCAAACTTGCTGCCACTGGTACACCCCTTTTCATCAGGTGGCCAGAAGTCTAATTATTGCTAATGAAGAGCTGGAAATGCATCTCAAATATTTCCTCTGTGCTGAGTAGGGCAAGTCTAAAAGTATTTCTAGGTTGAAGCAAAGCTTTTTGCGTATGTCATGGTTAGTGGTCTCTCTGTTCTGGCTAAAGTTATGTATTAGAACCGTTAGAGATAGTCGATGAGGCAGAGGGAACAGTGGCAAATGCCTTGAGGGGATGAGTGGACAGGAGTTACAAGAGTTGTAACCAGTTCAATCAAATGGGATGGGGTTTAAAGCAGGAATTCACTGTCACAGGATTCTTACTGGTATCTAAAGTGAAAATGAAAACTTGGCATAACTTGAATGGAATGAATTTGGCACCTGTGGGGGTCAGAAAAAAGACATATAAGATGTAGGTAAATGGAAACTCAGGACCCAGCATCTAATAAAAACTCAGTTAATATTTGCCAATTAATGAATGAATAAGTGGTACCTGCTTCCAGTCACTGATCCCTGAGCAGTTAATTCAGCACTGTAAGCTTAATTCCATATCCCACTCTGATATGGACGAGACTCTTCATATATATGTTCATGGGCTTGATGACTGGGTAAGACTAAGTTATAGATTACAGATCTTTAATACCTGCTACTTGGTGGGGTCTTGGGGAATGAGCATAGAGAAAGAAAACAGTATTCTTTCTTAGCACCTGGATCCTTTCTTCCTTTGAGGACTGAAAACACTGAAGAACAGTTTTTGCATAGAGTATGTCTACCCTGTAAGTTTCTGGTAGTCAGAGACAGGTTTTATTTGTGTATTTCTGGTTTTTAGCACAGAATCTGGAACATAGTTGTTGCTCAACCAGTGTTACTTAAATGAAAGAAAGGATAAATCATTTCCAAGTATAATAATATTAATCTAATATCTGCTTTCTTTTCAAATCATGTACAAGTTAAAATATATTTTGCTTTCTAATATATATGGCTGCTGCCTGACTTGTTTAAGAAAATATCCTTTCACTACCACTTTTACCTTTAAAAAGTAACTCCAAAATTGCACAGAAAATGCTATTACTGGTCAGTTAGATACCATGTACATTGTCAGGTACGGAGAATAAATATTTCTCTTCCAGACATAATAACTGCTGCCCTGTTGTAATTGATGTTCATGGAAAGAACTCTGTCATATTGTATATTCTAAACTTTTTGTCATCCTCTGCTGAACAGCTATTTGACTTTCTTTCTAGACATTGATTTGTCACTAGCGATGAGGCATTATTTTTAATGATGCATTTAAATTTAATGCTCCATAGTGGATGCAAAGACACTGGCATCTGGTATCTTTGGTACCCACCTATCTATTTGTGTGTTTGGTTGTCCAAAGAGTGGAGATTCCCAACAGTCAGTAAACATAAATGATTAGATAATCCTTTTTTACTTCTTTTCTTAAGCAAAAGAGATTTATATTATACAGCTTTCAATGTATTGTTCTGGTCACAATTTAGAAGTTTCTGTCTTTATTTGTGTGAAACATTTCTGAAATGAGCATTCCTAGACATACAAAGTGAAAATATAAAATCAAGGACAAAAGTAGTAAAGTGGGCTAGACTCTCTAGGTTTTGTAGTTTGTTCTTTTTATATTTTTGTAATGGTTTAACATAGAATTTTCAGTAAGATAGTGTTGTTGATCAAAGCTATCTCCCTAGACTGTGAAAGCAAAGGCTTGCTATGCAGCAAAAGTCTATTTCCTCACCTAATAGATATTTATTGAACAGCTGCTAATTCTGAAGATCAGGAGACTGATCTTCCTGTAGCCATCTACTCTGCCACACTGGATTTCTGTGGAGTCCCTCTCTAGGAAATGCCGGGGCCAGTGACATAGTCTTTCTTCCTAGTGAGGCTTATACTATTAATTTCTGTCTGGCCTCCTTCCTGGTGATCAGGGAGGGTTCCTTTTTCCCTTTTACATAAGATCTAGGTAAAGTAGAGGCAAGCTTGGCTTTGTGCTTCCTTCTCATGGGCACCCTTAGTTTGGTGCTTGGACAAGAGGCTATTTCAGGCCTGTTTATCATTTCTGCTGCATGGAAGTGAGAGAAGAGATTAATTACAGGAAGAAAAGATCCTCTAACACTCTCAGATCTTCCATTCTAAGCTACTCTTTCTCTTTATCACCAGGATAGTCCTTACTCTGAAGTCCTGTATTTTAAAAAAAAATTTTTCTTTTTAATTTTTTTATTTATTTTTTATTTTTTAATATATGAAATTTACTGTCAAATTGGTTTCCATACAACACCCAGTGCTCATCCCAAAAGGTGCCCTCCTCAATACCCATCACCCACCCTGCCCTCCCTCCCACCCCCCATCAACCCTCAGTTTGTTCTCAGTTTTTAACAGTCTCTTATGCTTTGGCTCTCTCCCACTCTAACCTCTTTTTTTTTTTTTTTCCTTCCCCTCCCCCATGGGTTTCTGTTATGTTTCTCAGGATCCACATAAGAGTGAAACCATATGGTATCTGTCTTTCTCTGTATGGCTTATTTCACTTAGCATCACACTCTCCAGTTCCATCCATGTTTCTACAAAAGGCCATATTTCATTTTTTCTCATTGCCATGTAGTATTCCATTGTGTATATAAACCACAATTTCTTTATCCATTCATCAGTTGATGGACATTTAGGCTCTTTCCATAATTTGGCTATTGTTGAGAGTGCCGCTATAAACATTGGGGTACAGGTGCCCCTATGCATCAATACTCCTGTATCCCTTGGATAAATTCCTAGCAGTGCTATTCCTGGGTCATAGGGTAGGTCTATTTTTAATTTTCTGAGGAACCTCCACACTGCTTTCCAGAGCGGCTGCACCAATTTGCATTCCCACCAACAGTGCAAGAGGGTTCCTGTTTCTCCACATCCTCTCCAGCATCTATAGTCTCCTGATTTGTTCATTTTGGCCACTCTGACTGGCGTGAGGTGGTATCTGAGTGTGGTTGTGATTTGTATTTCCCTGATAAGGAGCGACGTTGAACATCTTTTCATGTGCCTGTTGGCCATCCGGATGTCTTCTTTAGAGAAGTGTCTATTCGTGTTTTCTGCCCATTTCTTCACTGGGTTATTTGTTTTTCGGGTGTGGAGTTTGATGAGCTCTTTATAGATTTTGGATACTAGCCCTTTGTCCGATGTGTCATTTGCAAATATCTTTTCCCATTCCGTTGGTTGCCTTTTAGTT
>NW_026058687.1:0-19670 GCF_023721935.1 Panthera uncia
ACACACACACACACACACACACACACACACACACACACACACACTAGAGAAAAGGAAAAAAAAAAACAGAACAACTAAGAATTATTGCAGTTTCTAAATGTGTAACACATGCAATATTGGAATAGCAAAGGGAGAAGGACAGAATATTTACAGTAATAACGGTCCACTGCTTTCCACAGTTAATGATGACACCAAACTACAGATCCAAGAAGCTCTGAAAACACCAAGCAGGATAAACGTCAAAAATCTACACCTGGGTGTACCCTATTCAACCTACAAAAAAAAAAAAAAAAAAAGAGAAAATCTTAAAAGAAGTACATGTACATGTGAGAGAGGGAGAAAGAGAGAGAGATCACCTCATCTATAGAGGAATAGGAATAAGAATTGACAGGAGACTTCTCATCAAAAACCACGCAAGCAATATAAGAGTGGAGTGAAATATTTATATTTAAAGTGCTGGGGGGAAAATCAATCTATAATTCTACATCCAGGAAAAATGTGCTTCAAATATGAAGGAAAACATTAGCAAAAATTAGAGAACTTCAAACATTTTTACTCCCCAAGAGTAACAATTAAGCTGGCAAAAACTGCCAGAATCAGCTGTTTTAGATTTCGGCTACCTAATAAAAAATACCATGAATGACATACTTGAAAAAGGAAAAAAATGCTGAATTTCAGTAATAGGACATGTTGACTTATCTGATTACTACTCTCCCCACTCCTCAGCTTCACAGCGGTCTTGAATAAAGGAGTCTGAACTCCTGGACGAGGCTGCTGGTGCCAGAGGGAGCAATATAACCTTAGAAGAACTGTGTTAGCATGCTTCAACACATATATGGTGGTTCCATGAAGGACTGGCTCAGGACCTGGCTTTGCTTCACCCACCTCGGAACTTGTCCAGGGCTGAAAAACACTTACAGGTGCCATTTGTCATAAGCAAAAAAAAAGGCAAATGTATTAGATGTTGTTGTTGGGGGAGGTCTTCAAGAGGTGACCACTAGACATGAGGTGGACCTAAGGCAACTGGAGGTTCCCCACTCCTTCCCTTGCCTCTGGAAGGTGGATTCTGCTTTTCTTCCCCATTCCCAGAAGCTTCCCAAAGGATAGTCTTGAGATAGAAGCGGTACTGAGACTACCTAGACAGTAAATGTAACTGAATCTGTGAAGGTCTCTATACAAAATTTTTTAAGATTTGGTGGGCAGGTGCAAAAAACTACTCTGCTTGAGGCCACCCAAACCTCTTAAGTTCGCTTGCTAATTAAAACTGTCACCTACCAATCTGGAGTGGTCTGGCTCTTTCTTTAGTTTCTCTACACCCTCTTTGTATGGTAGCAGGTTTCAAATCACACCCAGGAAACTCCCCAGGAGGCTATGAACTAGCAAGTGCATCTGGGACAAAGGATCACAGTCCTGCAAATAACAGATACACTGAAAAGCCTGGGAAAGAAAAGGTAGTGGGGAGGAGACACTTGGGAAATTAAGGGATTTGAGAAGTTCCTTTATATTCCAAGAAATCTAGAAGGTCACATGCTTGTTCAGGACTGGATGCATGTTCCCGAAAGACCCAAGAAACCCTAGCTCTTGCTGACTTTCAGTGTCCAGGCAAGTAAGTCGTAAAGATTAGGGCACAACACTAAAGAAGTACCCCCAACACAGTGCCAATCTGCAAAGCTATACAAAACTTACGAAACTATCCAATAAAAATTACTTCCCTAATTTGCATTCATATTGCAGGACTGGTCAGTGGTCAGTTTCAATTTGGAAACCAATTGGTTTTGTCTATGCCCTAGGTTTCTTCTGAGGTTGTATAAAAGTTCCAGAAAGCAGCACCTATTCAAGGTGTCAGAGAAAGCACAGATCATTGCCCTGTTCTCCTCTGTCCAATCAAGCCTGGAGTTTAGGTCAGAACTATTGACTGAGTCAGCCACCTTTGGTCATCTTTATGTAATAATTTTGAAAGTTGCCTGTGTGATAGAAGTGGTAGAAAACTCGAAGACGGTAACGACTACAATATATGTGTATCAAATCAAACCTTTGTACACCTTAAACTTACACAATGTTATATGCCAGTTATATTTCAGTAAGAAAGAAAAGGAAGTTGGCTGGTTAAGAGAAATGCATAGAAAATCTCAGCCTCTGAAACTTTTAGGAAAATCATTTGAACAATCTATTACAAAGTGGATTACTGACAATTCCAATCCACCAAAATCAGGGCAATGCATATTCTTCAAACTCAAATACACTTTAGTGTCCTTCAGCTGTCCGAAAATGGCCACTCCAAATGACTGCTTTGTGTATAATTCCAGTTTTATTATCTAGACATATTAAAGAGTTTACAGATTTACATATTGAAGCTTCAGCCTCAGGCTGCAGTGACTTATTGCTGTGTCATGGCTCATATCCTTTCTTTAATACTGTGTTTCCTAGAGATACAACCGATCAAGTCCCAAGCTGTATGTCACTGCTGTCACTATTCAAAGGACTCAGAATCCAGGGGTCAGGTCTGCTCTTCAAGGACTCCTGCTGTAAGTAGAGGCTTAGGCCACCCTCTATTGCTTTCCTTTTATAGGTATTTTTCTATTATAATTTTGTAACATAATTAACACAGTTTTCCTGAACCATATGTTTATTATTCACTTCAAATGCACTTATCAAAAACTAAAAGTTGGTAGGAGAAAAACTGCAGGATCTAGATATGGGAAAAATTGCCAAATAAGAAATTTAAAAAAATAGATCTCACACACAGATACTCCTTTATCTATGATGCATTATGACTTCTTTAAACTGTACTTGAATTTTCAGTTGGTTTATCATTCTTCTGCTTTTGAAGCAGGGTTGTAATGCTTCTGTGTGAGGGAGAGGGGGTTGTATAGAAAGAAAACCTAGAAAGCTCTTAAAAAATTAAGAGTACAGAACAGAATGGACCCTGAGGATGAATATTCAGGAAAAATTCTAAGTTTATAAATGTAAGATTAAAATCAATTTATAGAAAAGCAAAGAAACCCAAATACAGAACACCTATTTTGAAGCAATGGCACATGGAAGGAACAGCCATGGTCACAGACAGGGGTGGAAGGGCAAAAAGGAAAGATACTATATCCACAGAGAATGGGTTTTGTAGGTTTTGTCTATACCCATCTAGAAAAAAAAATCTATTACTAACAATCTGATGACTCCTCTCCCCAAGCCTTCTAGCCCTGAGATGGGCAGCTGATTGACCTTCAAATGGTGAATAATGGAAGAAGAACCAAGCCAGATAAGAGGCAAAAGCAATCACATTATTTTTTATAAGAATTTGAACAAGGAATTAGGTTTTGATTTTAGAAGCTGTTACCAGAGGAGCTACTTTCTTCCATGTTGTATATTTAAGAAGTTAAAGTGTGTCAACAAAGAAAAACATGAAAACAAAGGACACAGAAGCAAAGAAAAAATAAATCTACCCTATAAAAGAGAAAGGAAGTCCCTTCTTCCAGCTCAATTCTGCATTTTGCTACATTTTCCTGTGGGAAAAAACCATGTAATTTTGTAATAAAGGATCATGTAATAAAGCACACAGGAGTGCATATACTATTAATATTTTGTAGCTAAGAAACAAATCCATGTGTCTCTCTGCATTTTTTTTTCCCCGAAAGAAACTCAAGAAACTATTAACACATGTTGACTGATGAACAAAAGAACGAAATGGGGAGGGAGGAATAACAGACCTTCACTTTTGTGTATGTATGTATGTATATATATGTGTGTGTATACACACACACACACACACACATATGTATAAAGTACATACGTACGTATATACACACACTGGGATCATAGACAATCTATGTATTTTAAATAAGTGTGAATACAGATTACTTTTTTAAATGTGAAACTGACCTGTCTGGTAATAACGTATTAATCTCTAACTAGGAAAAGCAGGTAAATATATACTGGTTCTATACTTTTATCTACTGGGTCTGCCTAACATTAGTGAAATTCTGATTCGAGAAAACAATTAATTTGCAAATCAGGTATGAACCACCTGGATTTCCAAACTTTGCAAATTTTTCCCATCCAAATGTGCTTTGATATTGAGATGCTGCAGCAAGAAGGGTCAAGTTATCATCATTTTCTCAGCATTTAAAAAAGTCAATTACTCAAAATGTCTTTAAAAAGTGAAGAATAAATATTGGTCGAAAAAATTTTTAATGGTTTTCAAACTGAAAATCGCAGATTTGGCTTATAACACACATCAATCACCTGAAATAATCCCCCCCACCCCAATTGAAAGAGCTGGTGACTTAACAATTATCAGAGACGTAAGTGACATAAATTTAAAATTAATTAAACAGAGCCAATTTTCCTGTTTTTTAAGTTTTTATTTAAATTCCAGTTAGTTAACATGGAGTGTTGTATTAGTTTCAGGTATACAATATAGTGATTCTATACTTCCATACATCACTCATCACAAGTGCACTCTTTAATCCCCATCACCTATTTGTTTTGTTTCTTAAATCCCACGTATGAACAAAATCATACGGTATTTCTTTCTCCGACTGACTTATTTTGCTTAGCATAATACACTCTAGCTCCCTCCACATTCTTACAAATAGCAAGATTTCATTCTTCTTGATGCTGAGTAATATTCCATTGTGTATATGGACCACATCTTCTTTATTCACTAGTCGAAGGACATTTGGGAAACGGAGCCAACTTGCCATTGCTTTCATTCCAGTAAGAGGGGAGGCTGTGCCAGTCCAGCTCAGCTATAGAAAGTGGGTGGCATGTGCAGCTTCAGGTTTCATTCTTTCCACTCTGGTAGATATCACTATTAATTATTGTACTTGATTTCAATGAGTCTAGGTGTTGTCTGAGATTCCTTTTCAACATTTCGTGAGAAAAATATTTCATCTGTCATCCCTACTAGTTAGATTATAATTTTTATGGAACTAAAGTGTGGGGGTCCAAGAAGAAGGTAGTGAAGTGTTTGACATCAACTCATGATAAAGAATGAAACATGATTTGATCATTTTTTTCTCGCACACATACTTCATGAGAAAAATCATAGCTTCCATTACTTCATCAAGGGAAGACTAATAGTGAAAATTTGGGGAAAGTGGTACCACTTAATAAGTACCCCCTATGTTCTAAGCGCTGTGCTAAGTCCTTTATCATGCTTACCTTGTTTAATCATAACAATAATTTTGTGAGACAGGAACTGGCATATCAACTTTAACAGAGAAGGACACCAACATGTGAAATAACATGCTCAAGATTACTGAAAAATTGGTTGACAACCAGGATCTCATAGCGAGGTCCTCTGACTCTAAAGCCTAGTATCTCAGCAATTACTCTAAACTGTCTCTCCTTCTCAGTCTGATTTTCAGAGGCTGACTGCCCTTTGCGGGGAAAGTTGTACTGCAATGACCTCATTGAGTAATACTTGAAAGGACTACTTGCTCATTAATTAAGGAAATCTCCTTTTGGCAAGTGCCAGTCCCCATTGTAATGAAAAGTACAGCCCTGTTCTTCAATTTAATCGGGATGCTTTCAGTTCTAATGGCAAGGAGGAGGTAGCTCAGAGTCATTACTTATTGCCACACTCAGCCTTTGGAACAATCATCAAACATGGAGGGCCACATTCTTTACTCCAGGCCACCAGAGCAAAAATAGTACCTCGTTTTCCTTTCAATCTGAGAAGATCAGATTATTATCAACACAAGTTACTGACTTTGGAACAGTGCTTACAGCCTGGTGTCTCCCAAAGAGATGATGCTAAGCTGCATGTTACTTTTACCACTTTCAAAGCCTAATGGAAATTGTATAAATATCTGCCCTAAGGCTTTATTAGATTAATGAAGGCATCAGGTGCCTTTGATTTTAATAAGAATTATATCAAAGTAGTGGGTTATTGCAAAATGTGACCCAAAGCTGCATGCATCTCCTTCAAATAAATCTGGACACTAGGCACTTTCTGACAGCACTCACATCCCTGCTTTCAAATGTCTCCATCCCATATGATACTGTCACTGTTCACCTGTGCTGTAGATGTCACAGGAAATGAACCATAAAGTTGTATAATAATGGCTTTCATGTGAAGGTCAATTTATTACTACACTGTAGTGACTATATTTGGCAGAATTACACAGTGAAACCCAAGTGCTGGGCCCAGGAACTCCTAGTTTACAAGTCAACACTTAGATTTCAACAGTACTATCTGTTTCTCCCCCTATTCTCACTTGTGGACAAAGAAATGCTTAAGCAGGAGAGGCCAGCATTTAACAAGTACATGTTACGTGACAGAAACTATGTAATGTTTTATGGCTACTCTCTCATTTATCCTTTACAACAATCCAATAAAGCAGGTACCATTATTATCCCTGGATGAGAGAAATGAATAACTGAGAAACATTCACATGACAGATGACTGACTTGGGATTCACATCTGTCAGATACACTGCCCTAAATGTCTCAGACAGTGTGAGGCCTTCTCCAATAGTGCCACACCTACTCTCCCTGCATTTAACTGTCTCCTTGTTCAAGTGCTAGTTGAGATGCTAATCCCTAGCATCTTCATTTTATCAGTGTGCAAATTCTGGCTCTTGAATTTAGACTATGACTTTCCATACTAGAATCATCTCTCCTGGATCTTCTGTCAGTGGAATCCTGATTACTCTATTGATACTTCTCTATTTCACCCTATGAGGAAGGACCATTTGGTACACAACACTTGCAAAAGCCCAGAGTATTATATGGGATTCACACTTTTCAGTAGATTTTTGGTTAGAACAAATTAGAACAAATTAGAAGCTCAAGATAGGAAAAAATAAGAAGAATAACTTTCTACGACCAGCCATTATAATAATCCAAGTTATGTGCCTTTACACCTTCCCAGGACCACTCTGTAGTATAGCACATGAGATTTTAGTTGAATTCTCTTAGCTGGTTCCATTATTCCCTTGATAGTATGGTGCAGGGGATAAATTTTGAAATCACAAAGACATGGATCTGAATCCTAACTTTATTTTTTTTAATTTTTTAAATATTTATTTATGTATTTTTGAGACAGACAGAGAGAGACAGAGACAGAGACAGAGAGAGAGAACATGCATGAGTGGGGCATGGACACAGAGAGAAAGAAAGAGACAGAATGCAAAGTAGGCTCTGTGCCATCAATGAGCCATGAGATCATGACCTGAGCCAAAGTTGGATGCTTGACTGACCGAGCCACCCAGCGCCCCTGAATCTTAACTTTATTACATAAAAGCTATGTGAGGTCAAGGAAATTAAAACTCCCTAAGCTAACTGGTAACTAACTGCCACCCTCCAAAAAACAAAAGCAAAAAGAAAACAAAAACACACTCTGATGAATTACCAAAAATATGGTGTCAAACAAGGTAAATCAGTAACCACTGATGATTTTCTAATATGCCTTCAACAATGCCCAACACGTACACAAAAACAACCATCATTTCACTTCACAATTTCCCCTCTTCCCTCATTCTCCACATACTCACAAACTACCACTAGACTTACATGTATCATCTGTTCCTAATTGTCTTCTATGAAACTCTTTCACATTTGTCTTTAGACCATGACTTCTTATGTTATCTCTCAAAAGCCCTTAACAAGTAAAAACAATCAAGTTTATTAAAATAGATAATATTCTCCTTGGGGTGTCTGGGTTGCTCAGTTAAGTGTCTGATTCTTGTTTTGGGCTCAGGTCATGATCTCACAGTTTTGAGTTTGAGCCCCACATCGGGCTCTGTGCTGGCAGCATGGAGCCTGCTGGGGATTCCCTCTTTCCCTCTTTCTGTCCCTCCCCTGCCCATGCTGTCTCGGTCTCTCTCAAAATAAATAAATAAACTTAAAAAAAGAGAGCATTTTCCAAGTTGTAGGAAAAAAAATAGCAGCAAATATCAAAATCTGATCAGAAAAATTCTTACAAACATTGCAAGTGAACAACTCACTTCCAAATTACAATTTGAGCATATTCTAAAAAAACACATTTCTTTTAGAAGCACACCTGCAGCAAAATATACATATATATAATAAATACACATAAATATTTATAAATATGAAACAGCAGCTTACAGCCCAAACTGAACATTTGATCTCTATTTTATGGAATTCTAGGGACAGTCATATTGAAGACAAAGAGATAAACTCTTGGGGCACCTGGGTGACTCAGTCAGTTAAGCATCCGACTCTTCATCTCAGGTCATGATCTCACAGTTCATGAGTTCACTGCATTGGGCTCCATGATGAAAGCATGGAGCCTGCTTGGGACTCTCGGTCTCCCTCTCTCTCTGCCCTTCCCCCACTTGCACAAAAGCTCTTTCTCTCTCCTCAAATAAACTTCTAAAAAATTTAAAAAAGAAATAAACTGTTTAGTTACTGTGTCCCATGTGGAGATTATTCCTCAAGTGCAAGGGAAAATTTTAAGAAATTAAAACTTCACATAAATGAAGGTAAAAGTCAGGAAAGTGACAATTCAGTTGGATAAGAGAGTCCTAAGTTGTTAAAGAATAAAACATAAAAGAATGTATCAAAATTTACAAACTGACTTTACTTGCCTTGCCATTATATTCTAGGGTTCCTCCTCTTTTGAAGAGTTAATTTGGGACATAACTTATCAAAAGATGTTAGTAATTTGTTTGTCTGGTGACATAATAGGGAAAAGAAACTTGATTTCATTACGCTATCCATACTCCCACCCCTGACTCTAACACTGTAGAGTATCTTTAACATTTATCCCAGGCAATTCTTACTCTTTTCTATGTTTTCTCTTTGTTTCACTTGAGAAATTCATGGGTATTTTTCTAAGAATATACTGCATGTTTTTATCAAGTTTTATCTTCATAAGGATCTTAACTGATAAGTACTTACATTCTGCTGTCATGGGACCATGGCAGTAACATACTAAAAAATTAAGGTTTTTGTTTTGCCGGCTTTTAAATGCATTTTCAATTATCCTGACTGTATTAGTTTTCTATTGCTGCCACCACAGATTATCAAGAACTTGGTATCTTACAATAACATAAATTCCCAGTTATAGTTCCGTAGGTCAGAATATTGGCATGGGTCTCACTGGGGTAAGATCAAAATGGTAGCAGGGCTGAGTTTCTCTCTAGAGATTCTAAGGGAGAATCCGATTCCTTGCTCAATCAAGCTATTGGCAGATTGCAGTTTCTTGTGGTTGCAGAATTGAAATTCCTGTTTTCTTGCTGGTTGCCAGCTGAAGTCCATATCCAGATTATAGAGGAATTCCACGTGCCACGACTGGTGGCCCCTTCCCGTCTTCAAAGCTAGCAACAGCTGATTGAGTCCCTTTCATGCTTCAAATCACACCTGCTTCTACCTCCATCTTATTTCACAGATGTAAAATGTACTGATAAAATATCTACTAGATTCTCCAGACAGAATCTGTTGTCTGAATATGAGACACAGTTTCATCCACAAAAGCTAAGCAAAATGATGCCTCATGAAAATGTAAGAAAAGTGAACTGTGGATTTTTTCAACTTTTAAAATTTGTATTTAGAGCTCTGTCTGAACTTGTCAACATTCTAAAATCAGTTAAGCAATGTGCAAAAGGCTTCACTTACCAAAAGGTTATGTGTGCAATGTGATCAGAGGCAAGGCTGTGTAATCCATCTAATAGCTACTTCAAGGGATGGTTTATATCAAAGAAATGGTATTTACTGAGCATTCACATTATAGAAGGTATTTTTCTAAGTGTTTTATCTTTAATCCCCACTGCCATTCTGGAGGTAGTTCTCCTACCGTATTTTCAATACCATTTAAAAGATGAGGAAACTGAAGGGCAGAAAGTTCACACAGTCAATACGCTGAGCAATATTTGAATACAGGGAGATGACCTCTAGACCAACATTGACTGAAAGAACTTATACTGACGACACAAACGTTCCTATTAGCACTCTCCTGGGAGGTAACTACTATTTACACGTGGCAACTGAACATGTATAATGTGGCCACTGTGACTGAGAAACTGAACTCTTTTGAACGTATTTAATTTTAATTAATTTAAATTTAGAAAGTGCCGTGTGGCTAGTGGCTACCATATTGGTAATTTGGGGAGCCACCCTCTTAATCACCTCACAGAACAGCCTTAAGACAGCAGTTTCCTTCCTACTCTCGATTCATCTTTTACAAACATATGCACTGCAATTCAAGTTATACTTTGCATTTCTGCGTCTGGAAACAGAACAATTCTAGCATTGTAAATAGCTTAATTCAACAGTTTAGCTCTTGTAATGATTTGTGGAAACAAAATAGGAAAGAAATCTGCCTGACAGACCATTTTATCTTGTCTTCTACTTCTGTGGAGGTGAGAGGAATCACTTGTGGTTAATATTACACAGTGTTTTGTAATTGAACATCGTGATATAAATTAGCATTGGTTTCCCTGCAAATTTAAATGGCTTTTCTTTCCTTTTTTTTTTTTTTTTTTGGCTGTATTGTGGAAAATCTCAAACATATAAAGGAGCAAAGAGAATCGTATATTAAAACACCATTTCCTCATTATTCAGCTTTAAAATTTATCAGCTCGTGGCTACTTTTAGGTCTTCTTTACTCCCACTCACAAGATGAAGCATATGATGTGTTGTAATTATAAGCCTAACTGATGTTCAAATGGTCTCAGTTCTGGCTAGTGGGAGACTACTTAATTAGCTGATGAATCCTTTCATTAGTTGCATTTAATTCCACCAACTACATATTTAGGTTCATTTGCTTCATTTAACTTTTGAGTTTAGTGATTTTTAACGTAAGTTATTTTTGTTTTAATTTTTGAGAGAGAGAGACAGACAGAGAAGACCAGTGGGGGAGGGCACAAAAGGAGTTGGGAGAGAATCTTAAGCAGGGTCCACACCCAGTGTGAAGCCCATGTAAGTTAATTTTATAATGATGTAAAAATTTCACAGGGTTCCAAAGTAGAATACACAAAAGAAGATATAGTAAAAAATATTCTGTATCCCTATTCCCCCTACCCTATTTTTGTTGCCCCTTTGGGTAACAATTTTTATATTGCAAGGCTTACCTTTACATTAAAAATGTATGCACAAATACATAGATATATTCATTTCTTCCACAGGCAGATAAAAACCTAGGTTAGCATCCATACTCTTTATTTAACAAGAGTTGCTGGCAATCGTTCTGCAATAATATGTAAAGATGGCCTTACTCCTTTTGTTCCAGCTGCATGCCATACTTCAGCATGTGGACAGCCTATTTCTTACTCAGCAAAATCCTTATGGATATAGATTTGGTATATTTTTCACCTTTTGCTATTACAAACAGTTCTGCAATTAATTGTGTTGTTCATAAATCTTTTCATTTTTTTTATTTTTTTTTTAATGTTTATTTATTTTTGAGAGAGGCAGAGACAGAATGAGAGTGGGTCGGGGCAGAGAGAAAGGGAGACAGAATCCGGAGCTGGCTCCAGGCCCCAAGTTGTCAGCACAGAGCCCGACGCGGGGCTCGAGCTCATGAGCTGTGAGATCATGACCTGAGCCGAAGTTGGATGCTCAACCAACTGAGCCACCCAGGAGCCTCTAAATCTTTTCATATTTGCCACTATGAAACTCTGTTTCTCACCCATATAGTCATGGGAACAAAGAAGAACTCTAGTGCCTAACTCCTTGAAAAAATAATCTTTTCTTCAGAAGGTCATTATGTGAGGGGCACCTGGGTGGCTCAGTCGGTTGAGCATCCAACTTCGGCTCAGGTCATGATCTCACGGTCCGTGGGTTCTAGCCCCGAGTCGGGCTCTGTGCTGACCGCTCAGAGCCTGGAGCCTGTTTCAGATTCTGTGTCTCCCTCTCTCTCTGCCCCTCCCCCACTTGCACTCTGTCTCTCTCTGTCTCAAAAATAAATAAACATTAAAAAAAAAAAAAGAAGGTCATTATGTGAGAATCTAAGTTTAAGCATCCTGTGGGAATATGACCATGCACTTCACTGTTTCACACATACCCATAAAAATATAAAAGCAGTGGGTGACTTCTAACGCTTTTAACATTACTTGATCACTTTCCTCAATCGCAAAGCTAGAATGTCATACTAAATGGCAGTCACCAGGGGTGACTGGGTGGCTCAGCGGGTTGAGCGTCCAACTTCAGCTCAGGTCATAGTCTCACGGTCTGTGAGTTTGAGCCTCGCGTCGGGCTTCTGTGCTGACAGCTGGGAGCCTGCAGCCTGCTTTGAATTCTGTGTCTCCCTCTCTCTCTGCCCCTCCCCCGCTCATGCTCTGTCTCTCTGTCAAAAATAAACATTAAATTTTTTTTTTAAATTAAATAAATAAATAAATAAATAAAAGACAGTCACCATCCCTTTTCCTAAGAAAGCTCCAGGTCTGCATCATTTTCATTTCCTAGAATGGAAATGCAGAGGTAAGGACACAATCTCTAGCAGTGCCTCCACCTTTCTCTAAATCATCACCAAAAGGGGACACTGTCAGCCTCTGTTCAATTCCAAATACTGATTGGGCCATGTTTGCTAGAGCATAAGGTCACTGCACAGAAAAAGATCTCACACACAAAGGAGGCTCTCTGAATCTTCCTCTGGTGCTCTTCTCTACTCCACCTACGGCAGGGAAATAAGCATGTTCTCTACATAGTCTTTCTTTCTTGTTTTTCATGATCTTTATCTGTCTCTACGTACCATCTATCTATTGCTGTTTCCTTCCATGTATTGAAAGGCTAAGTCTGTTCCCACAGGGAATGAAGCCTCTTTCCTCTGCCACTCGGCAGGGCAAATGTGGCCCTGGGGACAAATGTGACCTCATTTATACTGTACTTCTCTGCGTGCCTTCCTATGTTAGCAGATGCCATGGATTGTTCTTTAAAAAAAAATTTTTTTTTAACATTTGTTCATTTTTGAGAGACAGAACAAGAGTGTGAGCAGGGGAGGGGCAGAGAGAGAGGGAGACAGACTCCGAAGCAGGCTCCAGGCTCTGAGCTGTCAGCACGGAGCCCGACACAGGGCTCGAACTCACTGACCATGAGATCATGACCTGAGCCAAAGTCGGACACTCAATCGACTAGGCCACCCAGGCGCCCCTGGATTGCTCTTTTATCTAAAGATTTTTAAAACTTTTTTTCTTAACGTTTATTTATTTTTGAGACAGAGAGAGACAGAGCATGAACGGGGGAGGGTCAGAGAGAGGGAGACACAGTATCTGAAACAGGCTCCAGGCTCTGAGCTGTCAGCACAGAGCCCGACACGGGGCTCGAACTCACAAACCGTGAGATCATGACCTGAGCCGAAGTCGGCCACTTAACTGACTGAGCCACCCAGGCGCCCCTATCTAAAGATTTTTAGGGCTAAAGAGCATAAGAAAAATGGTTGCTCTACATGGTCTTATAAAACTTCACCAGATTTGTCTGTACTGTACGAACAGGGGCCCAACTCTATCTAGGAATGTACTACTAACTACTTTTGCACCAGTAATCTTCACGTATTTATCTTCCTCGCAAATAAATGAAATACATTTGTTTCATGCTTCAGCAGTATAAACACCTACACAAAGACCAGAGATCACAGGAGAATTCAATGTTTAATTATGTGAATCGTACTACTGCTTTTAATATCCACTGCAAAATGCCAAGGAAAGAATTGGAGTATTAGATACAGCAAAGTCTCCCTTCCAATCAGGAAAGAACAAAAGATTGATGTCTATTATGTGATTCAATTTCACAGCAAAGGATGGTTGTCACTAATAAATATAAGGAGACATAAGTTCATTTTACAGGAGAAGGTTGAAGTGTCTACTTGGCATTTGAGTTATAAATTAGCCTCCTTTTACCTCCAGCTGTACAACATATTCTTAAAATCTTATAATTCAGAACAGAAATATATCCTAGAGGATCAACTAATATTTTATAATGATTGATTGATAACTAACAAAAAATATTCTCGAGGCTGTGAAAATTTGTGACTTTATAATTCCTACTGCACTGAAATGTCTCCATATTAAAATAAAATGTGATATTTTTTATAATGGCATCCTACAAAAAGTGTATTAACATTAGTCATCCGTTGTTATGAGTAACAAATGCACACAAGTAAAAAAGTAGAAAAGAATCATGCCTAGAATCCCTAACCTAAGTAGGAGAGTTTGCTTACCCTATGACTCCAAAAGGGGGTGGGGGGGGGGGGGGAACAACAGAAAGAGTAGCATTAACCACTCTATAAGACACAGACTTAAAAGTCATTGTAATTATATAAAACCCACTTTTTCTTCATCTATTAAATGAAAGGTAATACCTTCCTCAAAGTTTAAATTATTAAATAAAATGAGTTGACAAATGTGGGAGCTCTTTATCAGCAGTACCATCATAGATAAAAAGTTTGGCAAATATAGTTTCCCATTACTGAAATGATAGCTTCCTCAAATTCCCCTGCAGTCTTGGTTGTATGACCACTAGAATAAGAAAAACAGAGATCTTTGGAGATCTTTGGATTGAAAGTAAGAAAAATATGGGTGAAAAAGAAGTGAGCAGCCATTGGCTATTCACTTTGAATGACACATCAGCTCAAGAGAAAAGCAGCAAGGAAATCTTTGTGCCACCACCTTGCTTACTTTATATATATAATTTCACATAATAGCTAAAGATTCTCTTCTAGTGACAAGCAATGACAATAATATTTAACTGAGCACCTACTGTGTTGCATCCATGAATCAATATTATCACTGAATATGGCATTGCCTACCATATTCATTGTATCTTTAAGTCTTTCTCTCTACCTACCCTTTACATAGTCAAATTTTATGCCATATCATATATAATTCTAATATGTCCATCCTTTTAGTAGATTAGCAAAATAAGGTCACCTCATCCAAACACAGCCAACTCACAAACTATATACCTAATCTGTAACACTTCTAGGGAACAAAAAGCTATGCCAACTATACTCCCTGTTTTATAAAACTGAG
The DNA here is from genome assembly GCF_023721935.1 of Panthera uncia. NCBI lineage: Eukaryota > Metazoa > Chordata > Mammalia > Carnivora > Felidae > Panthera > Panthera uncia. The sequence continues at coordinate 14,934 of NW_026058687.1, forward strand.
CTTAGAAATAGCATGAGAATGAGGCAAGTAGCAGGAGAATCAGAGCTGGAAAGGCATCATGGGGAATAATGCTAGAGCAGACCTGAGAGATCATGCTTAAATGTAAGTTTTGAGTGAGCAGCAGTAAGTGGTACACAAAAGCTGTGAGAAGAAGCCTTAGAATACATGGGAGGACATTAGGTACCAAATAGATGGAAGCTGAAGTCTACAGGTATGAAGACACATCAGTCAGCAAAATGATATATTATCAGCAAGGACTCTCAGTTGCAAGTGACTCAAACTCTATTTAAATTGGCTGACACAATGGAGAAGTCCACAGGGGAGTTCTAACTTAGAGCTGAATCCAGGCACCAAAACGCTTATAGCAGGAAGCTTTACTGTATTTCTGCTTCCTTACGTGTTGGCTTGCCATTATTAGACTGGTTCTACTCTCATGGTGGCCCACACTGGCTTTGGTTTCATGACCTTATGGATCCAATTTAGATGGAAAGATGAATTTCACTTTCTGAGAATTCCAATAAAGTCCCAAACTCTGTGGTGCTCTGATTGGCCACATCTGGGTCAAATGCTAATGTCCTTAGAGTCTGGGTAAACCAGAAACAATGAAAATAAGATTTCAGAGATGCCAGTACCCAAGAAAAAACATGATGATATTACCAAAGTAAGGTTGAATGGGTGCTCAGCAGGATAGTAGTATAGGCAGAGGTGGCCTATAACCTTGAATCAGTTGTACATATAGTTTTTAAAGGTTATGAAAACCATGCTGCTAAACCAATAATGGCTTTTTTTAATGATTACCCACACTTACGTTCAAGGGCACATATCTATATATCATTATTATTCAATTAATCCATAAATATTAGTTGAACAACTCTCATTTGCCTAATACTGATCCAAACACAGCTCTGAGAACATGGTGGCAAACACCAGGAGAAAAATAGATGCAATAAGCATTGAAAGAAAGAAAGAAAAGAGAAAGAAAGAAAGAAAGAAAGAAAGAAAGAAAGAAAGAAAGAAAGAAAAATGCGGAGAATTAAAATACAGTGAAGGGATAACATGACAAGGTGATGACATTTTTACAGGGAAGATTTCCTTTGAAAATATGATATTAAAGTCAAAACTTGGCAAAAAGGAAGCATCTAGCTCATTGCAGGCAGATAGAAAAAGTATGGTACCCTTCATATGTTGTATTTAACTATTTTATAGCATTTAATGACTAGGCACCTTAAATAAAAAACTACTTCTAGATAACTTATACCTACCACACCATAAACTAAATTTTGATGCAATTACTTATTTAACATCTTTCTTATCCACCAGAAACTAAACTCCCTGTTGGCAAGGACTTTTGCTTTCCTGCTCAATTTGTATCTTCATGTCTAAGCCTTGGTATGTATTCACTAAATGTTTGCAGAATGAAAGGGTGAATTCAAAAAAATTGATGATATTGAAAATCTATTCATCTGACCTTTTGCAAAACAAATAAATTATTTTATTTAATTCCAAAAGGCAAATATAATCAATGCTGTAAAAAATTAACAAGATATCACTGTAAGTGTTTAGAGTTGTTCCAAAGCCTCAGGTTAAGGAAATCTTCCAGAGCTTGATTTAAAAAAAAAAAAAATCATCAGTCTTGGGATGCATGGATGGCTCAGTCTGTTGTATCCAATTCTTAGTTTTGACTCAGGTCATGATCTCAAGGTCTGTGGGATCAAGTCCCCATCGGGCTAACAGCTCAGAGTCTCCATGGGATTTTCTCTCTCTCTCTCTCTCTCTCTCTCTCTCTCACTCACTCTTTCTTCCCCTCCCCTTCTCATGCATATACATTCTCTCTCAAAATAAACTTAAAAAAATCAGTCTTCCTCTATAATAGATCAGTATTCCTGACATATGTAATGGCAGTAACCAAATCTTTCTGGCTTCAGATTTGTGCAATGAACAAATGGAACTTCCTGGTCTGTTTTCATCAGCACAATTTAGATACCAAATACACAAACGTGTTGATGTAGAAGTCTCAGAATGGTGATGTTTCTGGCATTCAAGTTTAGTTACTGATTAGAATTTTGTTATTTTAGCCTCTTCCTTACTATTGCTATGTTGACATGCTTAGAAACAACTACCACTCAAGGGGGAAGATAATTATGCAATTCATTGAGGATTTTCCCTTCTTAAAATAAATGTTGCTTATTCTGGAAGTTATATGGAAATTAACTTGAAATGCAGAAGAGAAATAATTGACAGAGTTCAGATACATGACAGCAAAGATAGAAGAGAAATAGGTCCATAAAGGCAAATGCTTGAGCCTATATCAAGGGCTTGGATAAAACCCTAAAACACAACCTTAGAATGATTCTACAAGTCATCCAGGTTATTTTGCTTAGAAAGCACCTCCAGCTGAGCACCAAGTGGGATGTGGGGAGGAACAATATAGCAGAAAGAAGATTAAATGGGGACTTGACCTTATTTTACACTCTAAGAAAGGGAAGAGGAGCTTTTGATTATAGGACAAATTAATAGATCAATACATAGGCGTGAAAGAAAAGAAAGTATAACTAAGGGAATATGAAAAACACGGTGTGTGCACGTTTGCACCCATAAGGAATTCCCAAGAAATACACAGAATGATGAGAAAGGAAACAAGATCTCTTGTAGCTATACTGCTACTTGGCAGATAAGAGAACCCAGAGACCTATGGCAGGTTACTTATGATGTGGCAACAGTGTTTCATGCTCTCAGAAGGGCAATGACCCATGCTGTCACTTGGGGCAGGGCTAGAGCTATATGCATGTTCCTTTATGTTAGAGAGTGGGGCCGAACATAACTACTGGCTGTACTGGAAAATTTCTTCCAGTAAACACCCTCTGCTCTTAGGTAGAGCATTATAAAAAAGCAAATGACCACAGGAACGAGGTGTTTAACAAAATTGTAAGAGCAGGTGCAGTGTGTGAACTGAGTGGGGAAATTGTGTAGCAAGCTGGGAAGTGCAGAACTGCAATAAAGGAGGAAGCAACAACTGACCTCTGTCTAATCCTTAGGTTTTGTGGCATTAACTCTCAGTGTTATTCTATTCCTATCTTGAATATTCGGTCAGATTATACATGTCAAGTCTTGGTATGATAACAGCACACTGCAACTACAAAGTAAATTATTCTATTTTTTACTAGCTAGAGTTTCAGATATATATTTAAAAATTATTAGCAATAGCTTCTACTCATCTTTGGACTATGGTTGTTCTGACTCACAAGTCCAAAATTAACCACACAACATTTATGGTAGTTTTTTATAGAAACAAGATGAGTTTCATGGCATCAGATCTATGACACTGTTTGGACTGACAGCAGTCCATCTCCTTATGCTGAAAACCTACACCTTTAACTCTGTGCTGGAACATCTGAAAATATATACAGCACAGCTTTTAGTTTAACCAAAAAGCATACAATTCCATAACAGTTATGGAAATACTGATAGTTATATCAGTAGTTAACGAAGCACATCTCATCTGAGACTGGATTCCAAATCTTAGCCAAGGTGCTGGTTTTCAACTCAACCCAACATGTATTTGTTGAGGACTTGCTCTATAAAAGACAAGCTATATTATACATTTCAGGTTTCTTACAACTTAGTAAGAGGAAATAAAACAATTAAACAAACAACTGCAGCTTTAATCAGCTTTCTGTCTTACAAAGACTCTCCTCTTCAGCTAGGTGGAGTCAGAAGATAACTCAATGACCATGCAAAGGACTAGGACAGGAGACTCTCTCCACCCTCTTTAATACCAGTGTCCTACAGGTAACTTTAAACTGCTCTTTTCCCTAATAACTTCCCTCTCATAATGTTTTCTACATTTAGATTACATGGTCTCCGAAAGTAAAAACAGAATTCCATTTATTGTTGGTTTTTGCCCTGGATACTCTGGAAAAAAACAACTGATACTAGAGACTGAAAATGTCTTGTGAAAGAGGTCAATATGATCAGGAAGGATCAGATAACAACCCAATATTTTTCCACCTCTGCCTTCAACTGTACTTTGTCATAAATCCTTTTGCTCGTTACTAGACAATAACTTGGATGGGGTTGTTAGCCTTCTAGGGACAAAAGTACCAGGGTGCTCAGGCATTATAACTCTTATTTTAAATTAGTAAAATAATATTATTTTTACTCTTTCATTCAATTCTAACCTTTTCCCTACCCTACAAGCTCATGTCTGACCAAAGTGGGGAAGGTGAGGTATGGTCCATTCTTTCTCTCTCCTTTACCCAACTTCCTTTTGTTCTGCTAGTGTTTCCAATTTGGGGGCAGGAAAATAGAGTTAAAGGTAAAATTTTACTTACCTAGCAAAGTTTTCTTTAAATACCACCCACTCATTATAGGGTTTTTTTGTTTTGTTTTGTTGTTGTTGTTTTTAGCTATCCCATGCCCCCTGTCATGCCAAATAAAATCACTTTGAAGCATTCCTGTGGGACTTCCCCCTTCCCCACTAGGAAGTATGTTCTTTGTACCATTCAACTGACATGGTCAGTAGAAATCCCCACACATGTCTTACAACTTCTCCTTGACTACTGCCTCCCAGCTGTGCCTCTGAGTGAACACAGCCAGAAGTCATCTTCCATGAGGTCCTTTCCAGATGACTCAAAGTCGGCTACTTTTTGTCATGCCCACTTTGGCACTGGGAATACTTACATACCCTGGTCCTACCAATTAGTGTAAGGGTGGGCTTTATCCAACACCTGGCATCAG
>NW_026058688.1:0-17662 GCF_023721935.1 Panthera uncia
GGATGGATGGCTGGTTGGATGGAAGGATGGATGGATGGATGGAAGGATGGATGGATGGTTGGATGGAAGGATGGATGGATGGATGGATGGATGGATGGATGGAAGGATGGATGGATGGCTGGTTGGATGGAAGGATGGATGGATGGATGGATGGATGGATGGATGGATGGAAGGATGGATGGTTGGATGGAAGGATGGATGGCTGGTTGGATGGATGGATGGATGGCTGGTTGGATGGAAGGATGGATGGATGGATGGGTGGTAGGATGAATGGAAACAAGGCCAAACCAGCTGTTTGGAAGCTTCCAAAATTAGGTATGACCCTTGCTACTTTCTGGGTCAGAGCAAACTTTGTTTCTTTTATCAAAAGGTAATTGAAATTTCAGGACACCATGAAGCTAAGAACCTGGGCAAAAAGATTTTGCTTTTCCTTTATTTCCTGTCCAGTGCCACATGACCTCCCAATGAGATGTTACCTGCCCTGCTTCCCGCCTTCTCCCAGAGGTAGGATTCTTAAAACGACAGCTTACTGATGAGGGGGAAGCAGAGAGGTGGGGCCACAGCTCTCAGCACAGCACCCTTTAGGGACAGCCAAGTGACCACTCTAACAGGCGTGGACACCCTTCTAATCCTTCTTCCTATTTCTCCCACTCCTGGCAGAAATCCGGGGTCCTCTGTCATCCTAACACAGCTTTCATGAGCTTTATTTGGGACTCAGAGGGATAAGCATCTCCTGACTTTAGAGAAATATAGAGAAAAAGCGAGCAGGGCAGCTGCCAACGGTCCACGTTCTCAGGCTGAACTCTGGGAGGGGCCCTGGTACCCTGATGTCTCCTGTTAATTCCATCCTTTCCCCCAAGAGAAGGGGAAGGATGAAATCATTATCGAGAGTGACTCATAGCCTCATGTGGCGGGTTTTCCCAAGGGGGTCTCAACAGGAAAAGAATAAGGCTGATGTAACCAGGAAGCGAGCAGAGGACCGGGTTGGAGAGAGATGGAAAGCTGAGCGGGAGGTAGTCCCTGGGGAAAGCTGCCTCCCAGACCGACCTTGGGGGCCTCTTGAGAGGTTGGGGGATGTAAAGGGATGGGTTTTCTAGGCTCCACCTGTCCTTGTTCAAGCCTGGGATGCCCAGGCTCTTAGGGTGCAGTCCCCAACCTGACCGATCATCAGAAGCCCTGGCAGGTCAGGGTTCCATTAAAGCATTTCTCCCTGCCATTTAAATGCCTCTCCATTTGGGGATCAACCACTCAAAGGTCTAGTCCAAGGCCAGCACAGGGCTGGAGTTTAGGATTCTTTGTAGAGAGAATGGACTCTGATCACTACTCTCCTTCTCCCTGGCTCTGCGGCATCCATGCAAGTCTCTTTCCTCCACCTCGCAACTGCCTCAGGGCCTTTGCACGGGCTGATCCTTCCGCCCGGGATGCTCTTCCTTTTGGCTCACTTCCTGGAGCTTCCTGCCCAAATGTCGTCTCAGTGAGAGGTCTTCTTATAAACCTCTCACCACCTTCCCATCGCCCATTCTCCCTCTCCTCCTTGCTAGAGATTTTCTCTATAGCAGGCGTTCAGTATTTGTTGTCTGTGTTCTACCAGACACGATATACGTTCCATGACAGGGGGCGCCTTCGTTTGTGTATAGCCGTATTCCCTGAACAGTGCTTGACATGTAGTAACTTCTCCATAAACACTTGCTGAATGAAGGAGTGCATCCGGACCACCATGGGCTAGGGAAGGAGCCCAGCTCACTGAGAAAAGGAAATAGGGAAACCTCCCTCTGTAATCAACTGGCACAAGGGGCCAAGTGGTCTGAGCTTGGCCCCTGGGGCTTTGTCCCGCCCCTTCGTGGAGGGTGGGCACCTGTTTCTAGGGCATCTGGTTCCATCCCCACTGGTGGCCACAAGGCACCAGCCCTCCCAGAACTGAAGACCAACTCTGATCGCTGGGGCCCCACTCCCCTGGACCCTTCCCAGGCCTCCCTGCTGCACCCTTGTCCCCATGATGAGGACCCTCGCTCCCACCTTTCCAGGCCCATCCGCAAAGCCAGGATCAGAGGGAGGTGGGGGGGTACCCGCACTGGGCAATAGAGCCAACTTTGTTTGTTTGTTTGTTTGTTTGTTTCAAATCAATGTTTAAAAGACGCCACTTTTAATTATGTTTGAGTGCAATGTACCCTGAGGCTTTTTGTGGTAAACCGCTCTCCATAAACACAGTTTATTCATTGATTATTATTAGTTATTTTCTTGAGCGTGGCTAGGGGGAAGCAGGGCCCCACTCGGCCCACAGCGTCACGTTGCCCATCGAACCCTTGGATGAGTGGGGCTCTGAGGAGTGGCCTGGGTCAGCCCTGACCAGGCTCGCCTGGGCCTGGGGTGGGAGAGAGAGCGGGCCATGCCGCCAGGACCTCCAGATCGCAGTGGGAAAGAAAGCGGAGAGGGCGGGGGGGGGGGGGGGGGGGCCTCCACCAGGGTGAGACTTCGCCTACAAAGAAGCTGCTTCATCAGGGAGGGATGGTTTGTGGCTTTGGCCGAAGGGGGAAAGGGAAGAGAATCACTATTTATGGAACAGTGGCTGGGCCACCTTGCGTGGGGGATAGACCCACTCTCTGGAAAAGAAAATGCAAATGACACATAAAAGCCCTGATTTGTAACACGTGCCAATTTGCACAGTATAGATACTCCCACCACGGCCAGTTTCGAGATACCAACGATTTAGCAACTGGCTTGTAAAATTCCTGAAAAATTTAACAAGCACCTCTGCAGGCCAGTGGGAGCTAGCCAGCCCCAGGACCCTGCTATGTGATAGGATTCAAAACTTCCCTGCAGGAGGTATGATGGTTAATTTTATATGTCAAGTTGATGGGGCCACGGGGTGCCCAGGTTTTTGGTCAAACATTATTCCGAGTATGCCTGCAAGGGTGTTTTTGGATGAGGTTGGCGTTTGAATTGGTAAGCTGAGTAAAGCAAATGCCCCCCCTACCCTGCCCAGTGTAGGTGGGCCGTGTCCAATCAGTTGAAGACCGGAAAAGAACAAAAAGGCTGACCCTATTATGAGTAAGGGGTGGGGGGGGTCTCCTCCCTCCTGACTGTCTTGAGCTGGGACATTGGTCTTTTTCCTTCTTCAGACCTGAACTGAAACATTGCCTCTTCTTGGGTCTCAAGTCTGCTGGCTTTGGGACTGAAACTTACACTCACCTGGTTCTTAGGACTTTGGACTCAGATAAACGCTTAAAACCATTGGCCCAACCTGGCAGTCTCCTTAATCACATCAACCACTTCCTAATAATAAATCATATATATATATATTCCATTTTATTGGTTCTGTTTCTTTAGAAAACCCTAACTAATACAGAGGTGGTTGTGGTCACCAGAATAATGGTTCCCCAAAGATGTCCGTGTCCCAATCCCCGGAACCTATGCATATGTTAGATTAGATTATGTGATGGTTCATTTTGTGTGTCAAGTTTGCTGGGCCACAGTGCCCAGATATGTGGTCAAACATGATTCTGGATGATTCTATGAGAGAATTAACATAGATGAGATGAGATTGGATGAGATTAACATTTAAATAGGTAGACTTTGAATAAAGCAGATTGCTCTCCAGGGTGTGGGTGGGCCTCGTCCTATCAGTTGAAGGCCTGAGTAGAACAAAAGACTGATCTCCCCTGAGACACAGAACATTCTGCCAGAAGATGTTCTTCGGACTTGAGCTACACGGTCAGCTCTTCCCCGGGTCTCCAGCCTGATAGCCCACTCTTCAGATTTTCGTGCTAGTCGCTCTCCATAATCACGTACGCCAGCTTCTTAAAATAAATCTCTTTCTCTTTATACTCATGTAGATGTCTATATATGTCTACACTCCTGTTTCTCTGGAGAGCCCTGACTAGCACACGTGGTAAGGAAGAATCAAGTTGCAGAATTTGAATTGTTAATCAGCTGACCTTAAAATAGGGAGATTGTGCCGGATTATCTGGGGGGTACCGTGTGATCACAGGGGTCTTATTTGCAGAAGGAGGAGACACGAGAACTGGTGCCAGAGTGATAAGATGTGAGAAGGACTCGACCAGCCATCGCCAGCTCTGAAAATGAAGGAAGGGGCCACAAGGCAAGGGACACAGGTGGCCCTTAGCAGGTGGAAAAGGCAGGGGACACAGATTCTCCTCTAGAGTCTCCAGAAGGACGTGACCCTGCAGGCACCTCATTTTAGCCATGAGACCCATTTTGGACCTTGACTGAAAAATAATATGTAATAATAACATAATAAATTAGTGTTGTTTTATGCCACTAAGTTTGCGGCCACTCATTACGGCAGTGATGAGAATCAATACTAATACGTATTATCTGCATTTACCCAGCGGCCCCCCGGGGGGGCTCAGTCGGTTAAGCATCTGACTCTTGATTTCAGCTCGGTTTATGATCTCCCGGTTTGTGGGTTCGAGCCCCGCCTCAGGCTCTGCGCTGACAGTGCGGAGCCTGCTTGGGATTCTCTCTCTCCCTCTCCCTCTGCCTCTCCCCCGCTCTCTCTCTCAAAAAATAAATAAACTAAAAAAAAATTTTTGCATCCGAACTTACCTAAACATTGGGCTAAAGCTCAGAGAAGTTGACTGCTGAAGGTTGCAGCCAGCGACAAGTGTCAAAGACAGACTTTGAGCCCAGGGCTGGCTGATTCCAAGGCCCAAGTTAGTGTGTGTGTGTGTGTGTGTGTGTGTGCACGAACACATGTTTACTCCACGAGAGAAGCCACTCTTTAAATGTAAACCCCCCCTTTGGAAGGTCGCCAACTTAACCCCATATCACCCTAGATAACTGGAAAGCTTTTCTTCTTTAAAAAAAAAAAAAAGATTTTATTTTTAAGTAATTTCTACACCCAATGTGGGGCTCGAACTCACAACCTTGAGATCAAGAGTCGCACGCTCTACCTACTGAGCCAGCCAGGTGCCCCATGGAGAGCTTTGCTTTATAAAACACCAGGAAGTAGAAGAAACACCACAACCCATGTGTCCAGGTGAAGGTTCTAAGGGACAAGGGGGAACGAGGGCGAGGGTACGGAGCCTCCGGGGGTGTCTCGTGTTTTCCCACGGAGCCCTCGCAGCTTTGCCCCAGCCCGAAATTCCAAAAGCCAAAAAGGCCCAAGCCCCCGCCAGCCCTGGGGTCCCCCTGACAAAGAGTCCTCAAGGAAAGGGTCAGGCCTGGGCGGCCAGGGCTGGCGCGGGTAGCTGGGAGTTGACCAGGAAAGCAAATGACCAGGAGTTGGCTTCACACCCAACATGGGAAGAATCTGCCTCGCTATCCCTCCGGCATCATGAGTCTCCAGAGCCCGATATCCAAATATGTGCAGAAGCCGGGGCTGGGCTATTTTTAGCAGAGAGTCAGAGGGAGGCCATCTAAGGCTCAATCAGCTGGAGGGTTGCGGTCCCAGACTCAAGCTGGGAAGTCGGGCTCCAGGCACGTCCCCCTCCTGCTCCAAGTACCTGGGTGCTGCCCCCAGAGGCCCCGGGCCCCCGGCTTTGGGTGTTTGTGTGTGTCTGGAGGGGACAGCGGTGTGGACCACAGTCGGCCAGCATCCCTGGGGCCAACCTTCTTTTTCCTTTGGAACTTTTACAGAGCAACCACCGTCCTGCCCTCCAGAGAAAAGACGGGCTGGGCTGTGTGCTGGGGCCAACCGTCTGGCCAGGGGCCATTTGGCTCATGACCCTGGGGACACTCAGCTCAAGCCTCTGGGCTGGTGGTGACCTCCCTCTGCTGTGATTATCCGTCCTTAAAGGCAGCAGAAATCTGACCTGTTCTGTATGAACAGGAACAGAACAGTTTCCTGTGACCGCTGTAAAAAAAAAAAAAAAAAAATGATCACAAACTGGGTGGCTTAAAACAACAGAAATTTGGGGCGCCTGGGCGGCTCAGTCTTAGGTTCGGCATCCGACTTCGACTCAGGCCATGATCTCGCGGTTCGTGAGTTCGAGCCCCGCAGCAGGTCTGTGCTGACAGTGCAGAGCCTGCTTGAGATCCTCTCTCTCTCCCTCTCTCTCTCTCTCTGCCCCTCCCCTGCTTGCGCACTGTCTCTCAAACGCTCTCTCTCAAAATAAACTTGAAAAAAACTAAAAACAAAAAAAGAAAGAAAAGAAAAAGGAAAAGGAAAAACAAGTAAAAAAAAAAAAAAAGAAAAAAACAGAAATTTATTCTCTCCGTTATGGAGGCCCCAGGTCTGAGGCCTGAGGTCTGAGCCCCTTGATCCCGGAGCACCTGGAGGCAGTCCTGAGCCTCAAGCCCAGAAGCCCCCCTACTGCCCATTCCTGTTTCACCTCCCTCCTCGTACCCGGGCCCAGACCTGCCCGACCTTGTTTCCTCCTCAACCCCCCCTGTGTGTCCTATTTCCCGTACTTCGTGCAGGAGGAGCCAGAAGCACAGAGTTAGGTGGGGTCCCACAGCCACAGGCTGGGGTTCTGAGGGGCCCCTGGCATCGCAAAGGGAAAGCGGTCAGCTGCGGTGCGGGGACGCAGAGAAGCTGAGCCCACCAGGTTCCGGCTGCAGGAAACCAAACTGGCAATGCCTCCCAGGCCTCTGCAGAGACCGCAGGGCACCCTGCCCCCTCCGCCGCCCTCCAGCCTCCCCAGTCCTGGGGAGGGGTGCTTGTCAACAGCCTCCCAGGGTTCTCTCCTGCCCTCGAACTTGGGACTCAAGTCCTGGAGTCAGCTGGGGCCCGTGTGCCTTCTTTGCTCTAGGCTGGCCCCAGCCTCCTCCTTCTTCCTTCCCAGGTTCATTGGCCGCACCCCCACGGGCCCTGGGCTGTGGAGACGGGAGGGAGGGGCAGGGCAAGGGAGGCCTCCCTGCGAGGGTAGGTCCTCGACCCCATCACCCCATCGACCCTCTGGGAGCAGAGCCGGGAGGTGGGGCTGCGGAGAGGAGCTACCCCTTCTGGATGTCAGCCCAGGGATTCACATCAGATGCTCGGTACAAACACCCGGAGGGGAGCTTTTTCAAACTTCGGATGCCAGGCCCTGCTCAGAGACTGGGTTTCACTGGTCTGGATGCAGCCTGGATGTGGGGGTGGCGGACGCTCCCCCGGTGATTCCAAAGGCTGGGGAGGGGCGTCATCGGAGACTGGTTTCCTCACCTGTCAGCAGGAGGATGACGTCACCTTACGGGGGTGGTGGAGAGGCCGGCCTGGGCCCGTTACTTCCTCCCCTGTCCAGTGGGCGCTGAGGAGGGGGGCCGGGCACCGGTCCAGGGGGGAAGGGCCGTAGAACTCACAGCCTCCGCCACCCCGGCATCTGGTCCTACATCTGGCCTGCAGGCTCTTCCCAGGGTCCCCTTCTCCCCTTCCCGCTGGCCAGCGCCCCACACCCTCTGCCCGCCCCACCCCGCCCGAGTTCAAAGCTTGACAGCATTCAGAAGTAGGCTCCTGTACAAAGAATTCTTAAAACCCAACAGTAAGAAACAAAGAACTGATTGCAAACTGGGCAGGACAGCTGAAGAGACACCTCACAGAGAAGATCACAGATGGGGAGTAAGCATACGAAGAGATGCCCCCACATCCTGGGCCATCAGGAAACTGCAAATTAAAAATCAATTAAAAATAAGTAGAGGGGCCCCTGGGGGCTCAGTCGGTTAAACGTCCGGCTTCGGCTCAGGTCATGATCTCGCGGTTCGTAAGTTCGAGCCCCATGTCGGGCTCTGTGCTGACAGCTCGGGAGCCGGGAGCCTGCTTCTTCGGATTCTGTGTCTCCGCCTCTCTCTGCCCCTCCCCTGCTCGCACTCTGTCTCTTTCTCTCTCTCAAAAATAAACATTAAGGGGCGCCTGGGTGGCGCAGTCGGTTAAGCGTCCGACTTCAGCCAGGTCACGATCTCGCGGTCCGTGAGTTCGAGCCCCGCGTCAGGCTCTGGGCTGATGGCTCGGAGCCTGGAGCCTGTTTCCGATTCTGTGTCTCCCTCTCTCTCTGACCCTTCCCCGTTCATGCTCTGTCTCTCTCTGTCCCAAAAATAAATAAAAAACGTTGAAAAAAAAATTAAAAAAAAAAAATAAACATTAAAAAAACTGAAAAAATAAATTAATTAAAATTTTTAAAAAATGACAAGTTGTGTGTCCGACCGTCAGCCCTGTGTCTGAAGTACAGTATTAGCCAGTATTTGTCATGATCTGACTCAGGCTTTTATCAAAATTTATTTGTGCTCTCTGACCTCGCAGGGGCCAGCCCGAGGTGAACAGAACCGGATACCGCCCTGCTTGTTGAGCAGGGTCCCCGGAGTCATGGCGTGGGGCACCCGCAGGGACTTCCCTTGGGCAGCCTGACCCAGGGAGCACCGACTCTCTAGCCCCAAGCACCCTGTGTGCTCCAAGAGACATGCAGCAGGGGCCCAGGGCCCCAGGATATCCGCGCCCGCCCCCCCACCCCGCCCCCGCCACGCCCTGGCCGTCCCAGGAAAAGATAGGAAACAGCACACTGCTCTCTGCACCTCACATCCCAATAAAATATTTATTATTTCAAGAAATAAATCTTTAAAAAAGAGAGAGAGAGAAAAGAGTGTCTCTATTGCTTTCCCCCGACGGGCCAGGTCCTTGGCGACCACTGAGTTTCTGCGGCTACAGGGGCCATCCAGGCCCAGAGAGGGGTCTGGCATTGGGAGGCACCCCACCTCGGCCCCACGCCGGCTCGCTCCTCCCCTCTCCCGGTTCTCGGGGCCCTGGGCTGCCTCCCTGGCAGGGTGGAGGGTCAGGCCTGGCTGGGGGGGTGGGGGGTGGGATTATAAAAGGGGCTGGGGTGGCAGTGTCTCTGGAGGCCTGACCTGTTTATTCGGGCAGGGCTCTGGGCCTGGGGAGGAGGAGGAGGGGGCGTCCTGGGGCCGGGGCAGGCATGCCACACAGAGATGATGCTTGGGTCCAGAGGCGGTTGAAGGCTAGAGGAGGCTGGAGATAGGGACACGCAGCACTGGGGGGGGGGGGGGGTGCCTACCTGGGGGCTAGCGGGCCTGGGAAGCCAGGGACTAGACTGGACGTACCATGGGCTACAGCTCCGTCCCCAGCCTTTGCCTACAAGTGATGCTAAGGGGTGGGGGTCCCAGAGCCTGCTGGGCCGGGAACTGAGGCTCTGGGGACAAGTCCATGGCCTGGAGTCACAGTCATGCCAAGATGAGTTTGGGCAGAAGCCCGAAGTGGAGAGAGCTCGAGCGAGCGGGAGAGGGAGACGGTTCAACCCAGGGTCTAGGCGGCCCCCCGCACTCCCACTGTGCCCCCCAAGTGTAGAATGGGGGGGGGGGCGTTGCAAAGGCAGGCGGGATGGGGCTGAGAGGAGGCATGAGCAGGGTCCCCCAGTCTGGCCTTCCCCCCGTCCCTTGTCCCTCTTGACCACAAAGGGACAAGACTGACCCCTCACACATCACTCTCTGGACCCTTCAGTGGGTCATCGGGCAAGCACAGCCCCTGCTCCCTCCCCATACATCCTAAGGCCCCATCGTGGGCCCGAGAAGGACCAGGGCCCTCTCTCCATCTGGTCCAACAGGGGCCCTGCACAAAGCCAGGGGCCCCGACCCCCTGCTCCTGCCAGCGGGGCCCTCTGCTTGGCCACCACGATGTCACGAGCCCCCGGATGAGGACGAGGAGCCTGCCTGGGGCGGGCACCCGCCACCTGGACAAGCTGCCCCCCACCCTCCCCGCGAACATGTCTGTCCGGGCCACTTCCGGGCCACTTCCGGGCCAAGGAAGGAAGCTCCAGTCTGGGGGTGTCGAGGGGCAGGCGGGTCGCTGGAGCTCGGAATCTGCTGGTGCTTTCTCCTACGGCAGGGAGGGCCAGACGGGCGGGTGCCCTCACAGACAGTCCTGGCACAGGGCCACCTGGCCCTTGCGGAAGTCTCGGCAGGGACAGAGCCGGTGGTACTTGGTGCTGGAACCGGCACAGCTGAACAGCAGCGGCTCCTTCTGGAGGAAGCACTCGCGGCCGGGCTGGGCGAAGGCCGGGTACAGGTGGTTCATCTCCGACTCGGTGCTGTCACAGGGCACCTGCAGCCTGGACAGGCACGGCGGGCGGCGCTCACTGCCCCAGCCTCGTACCGCCCGCTCCCCTCCCCGTTTCCAGGAGGCCCGGGGACAGACGCCAGGCTGCCGCCCCCCTCTGCCCGCTATGAGAAAGGGCAGGTGGGGCTGCAGGCTGAGCCACCAGGAGGACCCCGGGGCAGCCCTCCTGGCCTGGACCTAGAAGAGGCTCAGGGAGGGGTGGAGGGCAGGGGCTGGCAGGGGGCGGGGCAGGGATCTGGCAGGGGGCGGGGCAGGGATGGCGCGAGGACCAACAGGCGTGCTGCACTGGGCCACCCACGGAAGGCAGGTGGGGGCGGGGGCGGGGGCTCACTCACTTCTGGAAGGCGTCCGGGCTGTTGAGGAAGGGGAAGAAGGAGGGCTCGCAAATCAGCCCACGGTCCAGGCAGGCGTCCGTGCAGGCCCTCCCAGCGGTGGCCAGCCAGGCTCGGAGGGAGTGCGCTGGGGGCCAGGCCCCGGGCGCCGAGCTGGCGTTTTGGGCCCACTCCAGGTGGGTGGCATTGGGGGCCAGGACGAAGGGACTCTGTGGGGCTCGGGCCCCTGGCGGGACAGGGCCTGGGGCTGCACAGAAGTCCTGCAGGAGGAAAGCGGGCGTTAGAAGGGGAAATGGGACGCTGACATCGGGGGGTGTGGCCTCGCCACGACGACAACAACAATCGTACCATAGTACCATATCGGGAGCTTCCCGAATACCAGGCCAACCGCCATGCGTCATGCCATTTTTTTCCCCCTCGTGACAACCCCATCAAAAGGGTACCACTATGCCTCCAGCTATTTCAGCAGTTGGGGGGCGGGGGACGGAGGCTCAGAGAGGTCAAGGAATCTGCCCAGGGCGTCACAGCTGGATGGCAGGGTTTGATCCACCCGGTGCTACCTCATACTTTGGCTATAGACTCAGGGTTTCTACCCTGAGGCCCATGTGCCCCACCTGCGGTGTGGACGGGGGTCGGGGGGGCTGGTGCTGGCCGGAGGGGCTCTCCTGGCAGGGATCAGTTCCAGGGACCACCCGTAGGGCCCAGCAAATGCTTTCCTGTGAGTTTCCTGATGACATCCCAAAGGGCGGCTGGGAGCTGAGAGTCCCAGGGTCTAGCTTCTGGCCCTGACCCCACCAAGCCCTCTCTGCTGCAGGCCTCAGTGCTCCTGTGGTGAAGCAATGGTCCAGAACCACCCTCCAGCCCTCAGGGCTTGGGGGCAAGGTGCAGCCAGAGGCCACAGGCTATCGGTCTGAATATCAAGTAGTTATAAAGCCATCTTCCTGTAGTTCGCTGCCCAGCTGGGCCCTAGAGCTTGGAAGGACCACCCGTGGGCCCTCAGGAGGCTCAGATCCCCTGGGTTCTCAGGGCGGAGGACCTGGTCCCCAGCCCAGTCTCATCCCTGGGGGTGGAGGGGGGGGGGTCCTCCATACTCACCAGCCAATCAGTTACCAGACTTGTCCACGACTTCTTTCTCAAAGTAAAAATAAGTCTGTTTCTGTGTTGCGGTATGGGGCTGGGCTCTCGAGCTGGACGCCCAGGGCCGCCCCACCTCACCCCCGGGCCTGGCCTCCTGGCCTGAGCAGTGCAGGACCGCTCCCCTGCATCATCTCCGGGGAAAGTACCCAGACAGACAGGTGAAGAAGGGGTGGGGGTTGAACAGACACAGAGCCCTGGGTGGAGACAGCGTCCTCAGACAGTGGAGCGGGCTAGGCCCCCTCCTCGGGGCTGATGGGGTTTGGGGAGGACCCACCCCTGGGGGCGGAGAGCGGGGGGGCCCACCTACTTGGTGCTGGATGTACGCGTGGATTCGCTCCAGCATCCCCTCGCAGCTGTACTCGTAGGGCAGGTAGGGGTCTACCTGTGGGAGAGACGGGCGGACACATGGGGGAGGAGGAGCGCCGGGCCCCTCCCCGACCCGGCTGCTGGGGGCCAGCCCTGCTCAGCACTGGGGGCAAAATCTGGTGCGCCCGGAAGCCCCTCCCCCCACACCATCTACCCGGCCCCTCTACCCCCTCTACCCGGATCAGCTGGAACACCTGCCTGTGGCCCTGGGGGCCGTCCCACCCCCTGCCTGCCCCCTTCCCGGCTGCCCTCCCTTTGTCCTAAAGCTCAGCCCCCATCCCCTCCTGGGCTGTGATGCCTGCCCTTCCCACAGCCAGCCCAGATGGGTTCACCCTCCCCTCTTAGGGGATGCCTCCTCCAGGAAGCCCTCCCTGAGCCCCAGCCCCACTCCTGTCCAGGACCACTCTCCTGGGTGGCACCCTAGAGTTCCTCCAGGGTGGAACTGGCACCTGTGTCATCATTTCCGATCTGTCCCTCGTGTCTCTCAGGTTACAGGCCCCCCTGGAGAACCGGGACCTGCCTGGCACAATGCCCGGTATACAGTAGGTGCTCAGCAAGTAGCACCTCCAGCTCTGCCCGTATATTCTGCCCAGAAGGTAGAACGTTCACGAAAAGGAACACAGGGGCATCTCCCGGTCAGGTGGAGCGAGGAGAATTTGTAGGGCTTCCTGCCCAGGCCAGGCACCTGGGAGCCTTTCCTGACCAAGCCCTCTCTGGTGACCCCGGCACACAGCCACCTTGGCTGGACGGGGCCGTGGGGATAGCCCATCCCAGACTCAGAGAGCAGCCTGTTCGGGCCTCCGACCTCGCTTCTCCCCAGTGTGTGTGCACGTGTGTGCATAAGATGCAAAGCGCATCTCATAGGTGCGTGTGCGTGTGCGTGTGTGTGTGTGTGTGTGTGTTGTGTGTACGTGGGGGCGTGGGCGGCCCAGCCCAATTCCAACTTACGCCCTTTCCCTGCCCGCAGCTCCAGGTGCTGTGATCTGACAGCTCTGCCCGAGTGGGAGCGGCCTCCCTCCCCCGTCACAGACGGGCACTCAGGTGCACCGGGGGGGTCCTGCTTCCCGTAGACCCCACCTCGAAGGGCTGGGGGCCCATCCTGGGCCCTCTGCCTGGGGGGCATCCCCGACACTCAGGCTGAGGAGGTCGCCCAGGGAAACAGCAGCTGCTCCCCTTGAAACGAGTGCAGGCCTCCAGAAGATTCTCGGGACGAGAGCCCACCCATCTGGTCTGGAGAACCCCAGTTCTCCCTGCAGCTGAGAGCACTATTCTTCATCCGCGGGCGGTTCCAGAACCCGAGAGAATCCAGGTCCTATACCCCAGCCACCGGCAGCCTTTGCGGCCCCAAGCGGTGCACGGCCCGGCCCCGACCTGCCCTCAGCCCTGGGACTGATGGCCACGATGGCCCCGGCAGCCGGCTCCTGCCCAGCGGTTCCCTGGACACCTCCAGGGTACAAGACCTCAAGCCCCGGCTAGAGAGCCACTCCCCCGCCGCCCGGAGGAGAGAGTTCCCCTCCAAATGCCACTCGGCCTGCTCCACAGCAGCCCCCCCCCCACCCCGAGTCACTCCCGCTGTGCTTTGAAGCCCACATCACACGTAATTCGCATCAGCCAGCCGCGTCCCGCCTGCCATGAATCTCCACCAGAGGAGCCAGCCTGCCTGGAAATTACCCCCATTAGGCCTAATTACAGGTGCTCATGGTGTAATCCGTCTCGACAGGCTGGCAGGTGCTGGTCCTGCGCTGTGGGGGGGGGGGGGGGGGGGGGGGGGGGGGGGTGACAGGGGTCTCTCTCACCTCCTCCCCGTTCCTCACCTTTCTTCCCCCCTCTCCCTGTGAAAGGCCCTGGGATTTGCCGCACAGGCTGTGTCCCCTGAGGGTGGCCCTCATTGGTCCTCTCGGCTCCTGCCAGCTGTCCCCAAATCAGTTCTCCAAAATAGGATTGGGACACATACCCAGGCTGCTTGGTGAAAAGGCAGCTGCGAGGGCCACACCCGGTCCTTTAATATCAGATGCCAGGCCCAGGAACCTGCATTTTAAACAACTGCCCGGGCGATTCTTGGGTAAGGGGGTGTGAACCGCCCAGGGAGGCAGGCGGGAGTGGCGGGACCCCCGGAGGGGCTGAAGGCAGCAGGCAGGCAGGTTCGGGGGACCACCCGTCAGTCTCCGCTTGGCAGATCGGCAAAACCTTGGTTCCTTGACCCTTTTGTTATTGTGATTTTTTTAAATTAACTCATTCCCAGAATTAAACAGACGTTGGAGCAAAACAAAACAAAAAGATCAAAAGAAAAAACAACGAAAGGTAAGTTTTCCTCCCATCCCGGACACCCAGGCCCTTCCCCAGGGCAGCGTCCGTTACCGATTTCTTGGGTGTCCGACCGCAAAGAACCCACGAACGGAAGAGCACGTTCACTCACAGGCCCCCCCACAGCCCGGCTCTGTTCTGCGGACGGAACATATTTCCACGTGCTCGCTGAGCTTAGCGATGTCTCCTGCAGGCTGGGCCGGACCTGAGCCCTGGGGGTGGGCTTGCTGGTATGTCCTCTACCCCCTGACCTTGTCCCCTGGGTTAGAAGCCTTGGAGGACTGCTTTTCAAGGGGAGGGGAGGAGCGGGAGGAGGATGGGGGTGGGGGGCCCTTCTCATGCCACGCCCACTTGGAACGCAGAATGGGCCGTGTGTCACCGCTGGGGGCTGGGGTCGGTCAGTTTCCGGCTTTTCTCCTGCGTTGAGGCCGCCTGGGGAGCCCCTCGCCCACTACGACTGTCTCTGGCTGGCTCCGCCCTGCGAGGGTCCCCAGGTGCAGCCCTCATCCACCCAGCGATGGAGGTCACGCTGGGATGTGACCTACCCCATAGGTCCCCACCAGCACTGAGGGCCAGGGGCCAGCTGGGGTGACCTACTCGGTTAGACGCTGTCTCATTCTGTCACTCCAGGACGCTCCTTCCTGGGATCACTTTCCAAATAACCGACTTGTGCCCCCGGGGTCACCTCCTGGAGGAACCCGATCCAAGACGGTCCGTGGCCTGGAGGGACTCACAGCAGAGACTGCCTCAAGCTGACGCTGAAGAACGGAGTGGAGGGCGTCACCCCCTCACTGCTCAGGGAGGTTCCAGGGGCTCAGCCACCTGGCAGGTCGACCTGCCCGTGTCCGTGACGACTACTGACGGGCGCAGGCTGTGACAGAGCTGTGTTCTTCCGGGCAGCTATGTTCTACTAGACAAACATCGCCCCCAGACAGAAGGAGGGAAGGACGAGGGTGTGGTCAGTGGAAGAACGGAGCAGGCCAGGGAGGCGGGGATTTTCTGGGGGGCCTCTGACGAGGGGGGACAGAGGCTGGGGTTTCCGCGTGGGAGTGACTGGTGGTGAAAGGAGGGCGATTAAAAACAAGCCACGGGCGCCTGGGGGGCTCAGTCGGTTGAGCGTCCGACGCTTGGTTTCTGCTCAGGTCACGATCTCACGGTTCGTGAGATCAAGCCCCGCATCGGGCTTTGCGCTGACAGCTGGAGTCTGCTTGGGATTCTCTCTCTCCCTCTCTCTCTCTCTCTGCCCCTCCCCTTTCCTCTCTCTCTCTCTCTCTCTCTCTCTCAAAAAAAATAAACTTAAAGAAAACGCAAGCCTGCCTCAAGGTCAGAACAACCAGGCGGGGCTCTGGGTCCAAAGCTAAGCCCGTAAGTCCCCCGGGGCTGGGGTGGAGGGTCTCTCCCTGCCAGTCTCTGCCCTTGAGTCTGGCAGTGTCCCCAGCTCCCCTGGGGCAGCAGTGTCCTCCTGGGACATGGCTGTCCTTGCAGAAGGAACCGGTGTTTCCTGTCACTCATTTGTGGTGGCCTCACCAAGGCGAAGGCTCGCCAGGTTTCCGGGTTTGCCCCAGACCCAGAAGTTCACCCTGAGCAGTGCGTCCCCTTCCCCTCCCGGGGGAGGGCACGCTCAATTAACACAGTGCTGGGCGAGGAGGGAGACAGGTCCAGAGGGATCATGGTGAGCAGAGTCGGACCCCTTTCCAAAATGAGGGAACCAGAAGAGCACAGGGGGCCGTCAACAGTCACCACTCCCACACACGTGCCCCCACACATGGCAATGCCCACACACCTGCCGAAGGAAACCCGGAAAGTTCTCCCCCTTGCTACGCGAAGGGTGGCCCTGGGCCCGGCACCACCCCAGACCTGCTGAATCCCAACCCGCATTTTAACAAGACCCCCAGATGACCTGCCGGCACGTTTATAGTTTGAGGCACGCGGACAAAAGGCCACAGAGCCACACCGACAGCAGAGTTCGAAGACCCTCCAAGCGCTACTCCTGAGAAACATTCACTCAGCGCCTGACACGTGCAGGCAGTGCTCACAGGGCTCTGTCTCCGAAGGTGCTTAATAAATGATTCCGGATCCAGGGCTGCCATGTACGGTTGTGCAGGTTGCTCACGACACAAAGGCATTTTTTTTTTTTTCTCTCCCCCGCCAACTCGAGTTGGTAAGTGGGGACCACCCCACCCCTCATCAAATTTCCCAGCCCAAGCTTACGAGTCTGAATTCACCAAGAGGGGCACCTTTTTCTAATTACGGCTACGACCCGCAGTGGTGGCTGATGGCGGCCCTGACTGGATCTGAGCCTCACCTGGGTTCTCATGATGGCCTTGATGGCCGCTTCAAACTCCTCTGAGTTGTTGTAGTCGACGGTCCACACGTGGGGTTTGCCAATGAAGTTCTCTGCGTAGGGGTGCTGGGAGAACAGCTGGCGGGGCAGAGAGAGCAGCCATCTCCCCCTGTGCCTGCCTGGCCGGGCTGGGCTAAGGGGACGCCCCCCCCCCCAGCTTGTCCCACGTGTCCTTTCACCCCAGGCCTGTCTCCCTCTTCCGGGTGATGCGGGGGACCCCGCGTCAGACCCTCCCCACTCACCTCTCTGGAGGTGGGCTTGCCTCGGAAAAACTCGTGGTTGAGGGAGCTGTGGGGCGGGCTAAAGCGGGCCTGTAGGAAGACGCAGCCGTTGGCGATGGCCTCCAGCGGGGCAGGGCCCTCGTAGGGGAAGCCGAACCCTATGAAGAGCTGAGGAAGCCAGGTGGCACAATGGTCAGGGAAGCCTGGGCACCGCAGCCCAGGGCCCCAGGGAGCCAGGGCGGGGGCATCCACAGGAGGCGGCCATGTGCCGCGGCACACACTTCCCCCTCTCTAGGCCTCAGTTTCCCCATTCGGGAAGAGGAGCTGCGATTCGGTTATATCAATGGCCCGTTCCTGCTGCGGCGGGCTAGGATTCTGGATGGGAAAAGACAAGGGTGAGGGTCTCAAGCTTAGGAGGTTTCAGACCCACACCTACAGCTGAGCTTAAAGGACCTTTACCCACACATCCTAAAAACGATTCAGTCAGCACCTAACTTGCGCCAGGAGTGCTCACAGGGCTGGCCCCGCTGGAAGGCGATCAATAAATGATTCTGAACCCCGGGCTGCAGTGTAAGGTTGTTCAAGTTGCCGACTGCACAAAGCCGCTTCTCCTCGCCCAGCCCACCCACAGACACACATATCCAGGGGGCCTGTGGGAAGAGCTGTGGTTAGAGCAGGAGAGGACCCGAGTGCTCCCTGGAGGCCCTCCAGCCTCAGCTGACCCCGATCCCTCAGGGCCCAGCACCAGAGTCAATGCCCATTGTACCCGCTGCTGCTCCAGGAATACGGTGCAGAACTTCCAGAAGCAGTCAGTCCGTGGAACTCCAGCCAGGGCATGCCCTCAGCCTGCCATGCCTTCAGCGGCTCTAACAGCAAGGCCTGGCCCAGGAGTCCACCGGGCTGCACCGGTACCGAGGGGGTGAGGACGGCGGGGGGGGGGGGGGGGGGGGGGGGGGGC
>NW_026058688.1:17762-19616 GCF_023721935.1 Panthera uncia
CTCACCTTGGCCTTGCGCAGCAGCTGCTGGAACTCAGGCTGCGGCAAGAGACCGTGGTTCTTCACGAAGGCCGGGACCTCGGGGGGCCGCTGGCTCTCATAGTACACAGTGCCGTGGATCTCCATGTACTTGTTCAGGATGCCCAGAAACTTGTCCTTCCCCTGGAAGAAGAGGGTTGGACATGGGAACCTCGCCCCACATGCGGAAGGCACAGCCGTCCAAAGAGACACCCCCGGTGTGGAAGCCAGAAACTGCGGAGCCGTCAGCCAGCTGCGTGACCTCGGGCAAGGCCCCTGCCCTCTCTGGTCCTCATTTTCTTCATCTGTGAGTTGCAGAAGTTGCACTAGACGAGAGAGGCTGCAGGACTATTCTTAGCCACGGAAGTGTTTCCTTTGCAAAGAAACCGTATAGGGACTCACATTTCGATACACCCAAATGAAGCCGCTTTGCCTCCCCGGAACCCCTGATGACCTCTAAGAACATCTGAGGAGCTGTGGGGCCAAGGTCATCTCATCCCTCCTTCTCTGTCTCCCTCCGTCCTCCACCCATCGTCCATCCACCCACGGAGCACATTTTTATGGAGCACTTGCTATGTGTTGGCACTGAGCTCAGGCAGGGCCTTCGTCCTCAAGGAGGACACCTGTGAGTGAACGCCCACAAACTAGCAAAGGCTCAGCCCCTCCAGACGCGAGTCCCAGCTCCAGGCTCTGCTTTCGATGTGGAAACAGGCCCAGCCTGGGGGGAGGGGGACAACAGGAAGCAGGGCACAGAGGAGGAGATAACAGCTCAGCCACCAGGCACCCGTCGGACCCCATGGCCGGGGCCCCGAGCCGGGAGGTATGGGCAGCGTAGGATCTCATCAGGAGTAAGACTGGGATCTGCCCCTGGGTTGTACTTCTTGGGGGCTTCTGAGACTCACAGAAGAGAGGAAAGGAGAAGCTGAGAAGAGAGGAACTTCGCAATCATAGAGAAGGCCGGGCCAGGGAGGGGGTTTTGTTCAGGGAGGGCAGGTCCTCAGCAGGCCAACAGGCCAGAAAAAAAGAAGGCAGGTTCTCTCTGTCCCGCTGGCTAGCCATGAGGTCAGACAGCAAGGAGCTTCAGCCCAGGTTTTGTCTTGTAAACCGCGGCTCTTGAAGAAAGTTATCAATGGACATCAAGATAAGGAACAGTTCACGTTTTGAGACTCCAAACTGCACACGTTTTTCGTAAAGAAGCCTTCTGCTCCGGGCAATGGTGTAGTAGGTAAAGGATATCAGCCCTGCCTCTGAGAACGACCAGGAAAGATGTGGAAGTACAAAACCTTGTGCAAAGGTGGTGAAAATCTACCAAAGCGTGAAGAATTACAAGGCCAAGATCTGAGAGAAGAAGGGCAGGAGACTGTTGAGGTCGCTGCTGAGACCTCACAGGGGCACCTGCTGATTCCAGAGTCAGCAGCAAGGAGGCTTGAGCAGAGCTTCTGGTCACCTTGAAGAGCTGGGAGACAAGTCAGAGTTTGGGGTCTGCCGAGTTGGGTGGGGTGGGGGAGCCTGATGGAAACTCCACCCTTCGGGTTGGAATTCTGAGGAATTACACGCTGGTAGAAAGGGTGGGCCGGAACTAGAGCAGCCCCTACAGGGGCTGAATCTGTCTTAAATAGTCTCGATAACTCTCACTGATCTGAGATTGCTGGGGCCCCAGCCACAAGCCAAGAGTGTCTGGAAGAAGACGGCATCATCCTTGACCTCGAGTTATTTCTACAATTTTTTTATATTCATTTTCCAGAATGAAGGAGGAGAAGGAGGAGGAGGAGAAAGAAGGGGGAGGAGGGGGAGGAGAAGGAGGAGGAGGAGAAAGAAGGAGGAGGAGGGGGAAGGA
>NW_026058689.1:0-1015 GCF_023721935.1 Panthera uncia
CAAAACCTTAGAGGAGAAAGCAGGAAAAGACCTCTCTGACCTCAGCCGTAGCAATCTCTTACTCGACACATCCCCAAAGGCAAGGGAATTAAAAGCAAAAATGAATTCCTGGGACCTTATGAAGATAAAAGGCTTCTGCACAGCAAAGGAAACAACCAATAAAACTAAAAGGCAACCAGCGGAATGGGAAAGGATATTTGCAAATGACATATCGGACAAAGGGCTAGTATCCAAAATCTATAAAGAGCTCACCAAACTCCACACCCAAAAAACAAATAACCCAGTGAAGAAATGGGCAGAAAACATGAATAGACACTTCTCTAAAGAAGACATCCAGATGACCAACAGGCACATGAAAAGATGTTCAACGTCGCTCCTTATCAGGGAAATACAAATCAAAACCACACTCAGATATCACCTCACGCCAGTCTGAGTGGCCAAAATGAACAAATCAGGAGACTATAGATGCTGGTGAGGATGTGGAGAAATGGGAACCCTCTTGCACTGTTGGTGGGAATGCAAATTGGTGCAGCCGCTCTGGAAAGCAGTGTGGAGGTTCCTCAGAAAATTAAAAATAGACCTTCCCTATTACCCAGCAATAGCACTGCTAGGAATTTACCCAAAGGATACAGGAGTGCTGATGCATAGGGGCACTTGTACCCCAATGTTTATAGCAGCACTCTCAACAATAGCCAAATTATGGAAAGGGCCTAAATGCCCATCAACTGATGAATGGATAAAGAAATTGTGGTTTATATACACAATGGAGTACTACGTGGCAATGAGAAAGAATGAAATATGGCCCTTTGTAGCAACATGGATGGAACTGGAGAGTGTGATGCTAAGTGAAATAAGCCATACAGAGAAAGACAGATACCATATGGTTTCACTCTTATGTGGATCCTGAGAAACTTAACAGAAACCCGTGGGGGAGGGGAAGGAAAAAAAAAAAAAGAGGTTAGAGTGGAAGAGAGCCAAAGCATAAGAGACTCTTAAAAACTGAGAACAAACTGAG
>NW_026058689.1:1115-19609 GCF_023721935.1 Panthera uncia
GGGGGGGGGTGGGTATTGAGGAGGGCACCTTTTGGGATGAGCACTGGTGTTGTATGGAAACCAATTTGACAATAAATTTCATATATTGAAAAAAAAGATTATGTCAACTGTTCAGTTATTAATAATAGTACTTTATAGACCAATAGTTCTGTACGATTCTACTCCAAAATGGCCACAGTGAATAAAATACATACCTTCTATCCTACCCCTTTGGTTTTGCATTTACAATGAATATCAAATATAAATGATTGCATATTCTTTTCTATTCTCTTCCTGACTGTTATTTTATATGACCTCCTTAAATGATCAGGTTATGTTTTTATACTATTAACCTGAAAGTTAAAATAGAGAATTCATCTTTTTTAACATTATATTATTTCACTCATATGTGGAATTTAAGAAACAAAACAGATGGATATATGGGAAGGGGGTGGAGAGGAGAGAGGGAAACAAACCAGGAGAGACTCTTAAATACAGAGATCCAACTGAGGGGTGATGGAGGGAGGCGGGGTGGGGAATGCACAAGATGTTTGATGGGTACTAAGGAAGGCACTTGTGATGAGCACTGGGTGTTGTATGAAAGTGATAAATCCCTGAATTCTACTCCTAAAACCAATATTACACTGTATGTTAACTAACTATAATTTAAATAAAATTTGAAAAAAATGTTTTTCAACTTGAGATGTGACAAAATTATGTATATTTAAAGTGTGCAATGTGATGATTTGACATATGTGTACATTGTGAAATGTTCATCACAACAATCTGGTTAATTAGTACAAACATCATGTCGTATACTCACCTTGCCTCTGTGTGTGTGTGTGTGTGTGTGTGTGTGTGTGTGTCCGTGATTAGAATGCGTAAGGTTAACTGTCTTGCAAATTTCAAGCATGCAACATGTTATTAACTACAGTCACCTTGCAGTGCATTTGATACCAAGAGGTTATTCGTTGTACAGCTGAAGTCTTGTACCCTTTGACCAGCATCTCCCCATTCCTGCCATCCAACCCTAGGCCCTGATAACCACCATACTACTGTATGTTTATATAAATTCCACTCTGATTTTTAGATTCCACATATGAGTGACATCACACATTATTTGTTTTTCTCTGTCTGGCTAGTAATTCTTAGCCTAATGTCCTCTAGGTTTTTCCATGTTGTCACAAATGACAGAATTTCTTTCTTTTTGTAGCTGGATAATATTACTTTTCATTTATATATATATACACACACACACACGTAATATTTTTTATTATATATAAGTTGTATATGTACTTATATATACTTATAATTTTTCTATATACAATACATAATATACACATATAAAATATTTATGGTTATATATAATATATATATGTAGCATCTTCTTTATCTATTCATGCATCGATATACACATGTTATTTTCATGTCTTACCTACAATGAATAATGATGCCATGAATATACAAGTGCACATTATCTCCTCAAGACACTGATTTAACTTCCTTTGGATATTTGCCCTGAAGTGGATCATATAGAGATTCTATTTTTAATTAGTTGAAGAACCTCCATACCTGATTTTTATTTCATTTCTGATTTTATTCATTTCAGTCCTCTCTTTGCCTTCTCCAGCTTCTAGAGGCCTCTGACATGCCTTGGTTTTTGGCCCTTTCCCCCATCTTAAAGCCAGCAGTGTAGTATGTCCTCTCATATCTGACCTCCTGCCTCCCTCTTATAAGGACCCTTGTGATTATGTTAGATAATTCAGGATAATCTCCCCATCCTTAATTATTTGCATCTGTAAAAGTTCTTTTGCCATGTAAGTAATATATAATCACAGATCCTAGAGATTAGGATGTGGACAACTTGTCAAAAGAGAAGGAGTAGGCACTGTTCAGTCTATCACACAACTAAATATATATACAATAAATGATGCAACTCTGAAAATCAACTTTGGTGACCACTGTGGTAATAACTGTTTCTTGGAGGAATTAATAAGGGATGGTTGATTATAAAACTAGTAGGTAAAATTAAGTGAAAACAGAATTCTACCTAATTTTAATGTATCTCCCCACAAGGCACTTATAAATTACCAAAAGAAACATAATAACCTTATAACAGACAGCCCAAGTGTCCATCAATAGATGAATGGATAAAAAAAGGTAGTGTGTGTGTATAAAGATTTATGTGTTTTTATGTGTGTTTACATATATACACTACATATAATGGAATATTACATGTACACATAATGTATATATACACTATATATATGCTATATATAATGGAATATTATTCAGCCATCAAACACAATGAAATCTTGCCATTTGCCATGACATTGATGGAGCTAGATAGTGTTACACTAAGTGAAATAAGACAGAGAAAGACAAATACCATATTATTTCACTCATATATGGAATTTAAGAAACAAAGCAAATGAGCAAAGGAAAAAAGTGAGAGAGAGAAAGAGAGAACCGAACCAAACCAAACCAAACCAAACAAAACAAAACACAGGCTCTTAACAATAGAGAGCAAACAGATGGTTACCAGAGCGGGGACGGGCAGGGGGATGGGTTAAATAACTGACGGGGATGAAGGAGGGCGCTTGTTGTGATGAGCACTGGGTGTTGTATGGGTGTGGACTCACTGTATTGTACACCTGAAACTAATATTACACTGTATATTAACCTACTGGAATTTAAATAAAAACTTAAGAAAAAAAATCCTGGCAGGCACCAATATCACCAATATCACAATATCACATCTATGGTATTCATGCCAATAAATGAATAAATTGAATGTAATCATGCATAAGTAAAACTTTAACTGAAAGATAATTATATTAAATAAATGGTCTATACTCTTCAAAAGTTTTAGGCCCATTAAAGACAAAGGAAGACTAAGAAATGTTTCCACATTAGAGCACAGTAAGAGATGTAGTACCTAAATCCAACTTGTGATCCTGAATTAGATCTTTTCTTCAGGAAATACTCCTATGAGCACTTAGAGGTAAGTATGTGTATTATTCTCCATATGTTGCAGAGAAATATTTAAAGTTCACAATAACATTACATTACTATAGACAGAAAATGATAACGCACCCAGGGTAAAGTGTTAACATTTGTGGAATCCAGTGAAGGTCTATGGTAAGTGTACATGCTATTTATCTTTTATGTAAGTTGTTCTTATTGTTGTTTTGCTTGTAAAATTATAATAAGAACAGGATGAATGTGAATTTGAAATTTGTATTATTTTTGAAATCACTTGATGTTGTCATGACATAACCAGTGACCAGCCAGCCCAATATTTGCCAAACATACAGAAGACATGACCCTGAAGCCAACAGAAGAATTGAGAATGAATGCACCTGCTATAAGCCAGAGCTGGTTTCTGTGATGACCTGGATGGCGTGCCTGTGCTAGTAATCCCGTACTGCTGAGGCACAACAGAGACATAATCAGGCGTGTGTGTATTCTGCACAGGAGCAAGTATAAGATGAAGTGGGAAAAGACTGGGAGACACCTGTCTGGCTGAGGGGGAGAGATTTCCTGGGGCCAAACAGCAGCTGGCACATCAGTGGATTTGGCCACCAATGGCAGCTGGGAGAAGGCCAGATCCATCACTGGTTCTTCAGGAAGGTTGCCTGTGGCCCAAATCCATGCATGCTGGGTAAATGCCAATTTTGCAGAAGTTAGTTTGAAGTTTAGAGCTGGCAATGGTATGATGCCAGGGTTTCTAGTCTGTCTTCAGTGTTGGTGACCCTAAAGGGACCTCCAGAGCTAAAAATCTACTGCCATTACTCTGCTTTTGCCACATACAAGTTAAGCTTAGTCAAGTGCCCAACTATAGTTCAGGTCATGATCTCACAGTTTGTGAATTTGAGCCCCACATTGGGCTCTGTGCTGACAGTTCAAAGCCTGGAGCCTGCTTTGGATTCTGTGTCTCCTCTCTCTCTGTCTCCTCCCCTGCTTACACTCTGTCTCTCTCTCTCTAAAAAATAAATAAACATTAAAAATTTTTTTAAAAACCCACTAAAGTTAGATACTGGGAGATTCTGGTACTACATGAGACATCCCAAACAGTAGATTTTCATAATGCAAGATGATTTGAAGAACCAAGGTATATTTGTTTTTCACTCTATGTGGTCCCAGGTATTCACTAAAAGTTTGTCTGTATGCTTGATTATTGTTCTTCATTTCTTGGACAGGAGGTAAGGAAAACTGAATATACACTGTATTGTTGTTTATACCTAATTGGCCACAGATCACAGGTATCACAAATCACAGGATCACAGATACATAAAGAATAAGAGAAAGTCAACAGAAACTGACAAAGTTTCAGCCACACAGGAAATGGAGGGGAAGTCTGGGATGCATTTTTCATCTTAATAATTTATGAAATAGGGTTTGAATAATCATATCTAAACTTTAAAGACCTAAAAAACTACAAATAAGATTTGGTTTACCATATAAAACTCAGATTTCCAGATTTTACTTTATAGTGAATTGTCCTTCATCTTCTCAAGCTGAATACAGCTGCCAGTTTATTGTTACTTACATAGCACACTTATTTCATAAGGATATGATTGGTAATAATATAGGTAACAAAACTACTACTTTTATAAAAATGCATTTCTTCATATGGAAAAGATATAAGTTGATTTTCATTATGTACTTTTAAATCTCAAACATTCAAATTAGATCAAGCTTAAAAAGAAAACTAACGTTTTCCATACAGCTTTTATCACAAAATTTTTCTACTATATTCTTAGGTAATTCTTTCAAATACCCATTGGATTCATGAAGTCATTTCCAGAGCCTAGAAGTCTGTCTGTCTCAGATATTCCTTATTGCTCCTCAGGCTAAATTCTGCCCCAAGCACCTCTCCTAATGATCCCTGGCCTATAATGACTCTTACCTCACAGGCTATATCTCACAGCTCTTTAAGTGATTTCCATCTCTTATACACTTCCCACCACCTTGAGAAAGAAATACAAAATGCTTATGTTTGCTTCAGTATTTCAGAGACCTCTCTATAATTCATAAAACATATTTTCTTACTGTTGTTATGGGGTATTAAAGAATACAGATGAAAATTCCTCTCTATATGAATTCAAAAAAGAATAACAGTATTAAAGAAAATATTTGAGATATATCACTATGTCTTTAGCTAAACCAAAAATAGAAAACAAATTTTATAGCAAATTCTTCCTTAAAAGCAAGAAGTTAAAAGACAATAGGCTGGTTTTAAAAAAAGTATATCATCTTTTTATAGGAATTTCATTTCTTAATTTTCAATTAAGAATGGGATACCTTTGTTTTATTTATTGTACCACAGAAAATATTGATGCTTGATCTTGGTTTTACATGGATGTTTTCTCCACTGAAGATTGAATGGTATTTAGACAGACTTTAATTTATATCTGTGAGTCAGAGCTCTGTGGTTCTGAGAGACACACACTCCACTGGTGCTGACAGAGTGAGTAAATGGGAGAGTGGACGATTGATTGATGCAAACGAGTCTTGCTGGAGAGGTGCATTGCTGTCCTGTAAAGGCCATGAGTGCACGGGTCTCTCCCATCCCACTAGTCTCCTTATTTCCCCTCCTACATCTTTGTTTCTGAGTGTAGATTAGAGGGTTGAGGCTAGGTGTGACAACAGTATAAAAGAGGGCAATGAACTTGCCTTGATCTTGAGAATTTTCTGATGGTGGCTGCAGATATATGCACATGGCTGGAATGAAAAAGAGGGACACAACCATAAGATGGGCTCCGCATGTTCCAAAGGGTCTCTGAAGTCTGGTTGATGACTGCATCCTCAGCACAGCCCAGGCAATGGCACCATATGAGCTGAGGATCAGGATGAGTGGTATCAGAACAAAAATGGAGCTTGTGACCAGGAGGGTCAGCTCATTAGCACGTGTATCAACACGCGATAATCACAGAAGTGCTGGAACTTCACAGAAGAAATGGTCCACTTGGCGATGTCCACAGAGGGGGACCCAGAAGGTAAAGGAGGAATGAAGTGCTGAGTTGGTAAGGCCACTGACCCAGGAAGCCACAGCCAACAGGTGGCAAAAACGAGGGTTCATGATCACAGTGTAATGCAGTGTCTACAGACAGCTGCATAATGGTCATAGGACATGACCACCAGGAGGACATACTCTATGGTTCCCTGTGTAAGGGCAAAGTAAAGTTGAGTCATGCAACTGGCATAAGAGACGGGTCTTTTCTGGGCCCCAGAGATTGACCAGCAACTGAGGGATGGAGCTGGTGTGTAGCAGAGATCCAGAAAAGAGAGGTTTGAGAGGAAGAAGTACATGGGAGTGTGGAGATGGGCGTCCAGGTATGACAAGACAGTGGTAAAGAGGTTGCCTATCAATGTCGTCAAGTAGAGCATCAAGATAAGCACAAAGAGAACTACTTCCAGATGAGGCCAATGTGAAAAACCCAGTAGAATAAAGTAGCCTTCATAACTTTCATTTCTCCCCTTCATCATTCACTTTTTGTTACCTGAGGAAAGAATCACATACTTCCCAAAAACATAAGAAAATGCTCCAAGAATCACAGGTACACATGAAAAGGAAGCAAGCCAATTTAAAAGGACTACCACTGTTTAACTCTGGGACAATTTGGGCATTAATAGAAACTATACTAAGAAGTTGAGAGAAGTAAGAATCCACAAGCTCATAGTGAGATATAGATAGATAGATAGATAGATGATAGATAGATAGATAGATAGATATAAATTATTAGTGGAGAAGAAAAAATTATTCCTGCCAATAGGATTCTAATAATATGTATAGAAGGAATGGTAGAGTTAAAAAAGGTAAATAGATGCTAAAAACTAGTGACTCAAATATGATGAGAATCAGGATATTTACATGCTCTAAAATACCTCCCCACTAATTACTTGTTAATTACAATATGAAGAATAAACTTCACAAGAGAAAATGTGGATGGACATCACCATAACCAAGATTAGTCAATATTAACAACACCAGTGTTGAGACAAACCAACATCGTGCACCTACTGACATGGTGCTCTGAGCAGGACACAATGTCACTCAGTGACATTCCTGCCAAAAAAGCACAGCCTGATTCCAGCAAGGAAGACACATGAGAGAAACTCAAACTGAGACAAGCTGGACAAAATAGCTGTCCTGTACTCTTAAAAAATATTCTGTTAAATGAAGACAAATAAAGGCTGAGGAACTGGTCCAGACTAAGGAGATCAAAGAGACATGTTACCTAAGTGGGTGGCCCTGGACTGGGAAAACATAGCTAATAATAGCATATTTGAGAGTATTGAAGAAATACAACGATTGACTATGGATTAGATAATAATATTGTATTCATATTACATTTTCTATCTTGTCAACTCTGCTGTGTTATGTAAAATAAAATCCCTGTTCTTAGGAAATAAACATCAAGCGAAAGGGTAAAGGGACATGATGTCTCTTTCTTACTCTCCAATGGCCAGAAAAAGAGATGATGATAGACAGGTAGGTAGTTAGGTAGCTAGGTAGGTCCGTCTGTAGCGGGATAGAAGACATCTTTCTAGGCACAATATAAACTACTGCTGGATCTGTAAATGGTTAATGGTGGTTCTTTGCACCACTTTTGCCACTTGTCTGTAAATTTGAATTTCCACCAGAATAAAAAATTTCACAAATTAAATATAAAATAAAAATGTTTCCACTTTTATATTTTATCCAAATATTTGTCATGTTATAGTAACATAGCTTCTTAACTGTCAATTTTTCATTATCCCAGGGTGATATCTGGGTAAACAGTAACTGGAAAATTCCTCACATAACTACAGAATAAAATTTCCATGGAACAAATCATCTTTTTTTTTATGAATAGCTTTAGTTTTCTTTTCAATATTTTCATGCTTTTTTTCCATTGATTTGATTATAAAAAACAGAATAATTGTAATCCCAATAATCTCTCATGGACAAAAAGTCATGATGAACAATATCAAATTTATTACCAATTTCAAAATGTTTTCTGTAGCACCCCTTTATTTTCAGGGGGTAAGTTCCAAGACCCCCAGTGGATTCCTGAAACCAAGTACCAAACCCTACACATACTATTGTTTTCTGATAAATACATGCCTATGATAAAGTTTAAGTTATAAATTTAGGCACAGTAAGAGATTAACAACTGTAATAAAAATAAAACAACAATTTATTGTAGTGAGAGCTACAGGACTATGGTGTATCTCTCAAATATCTGATTGTACTCACCCTTCTTCTCCTTGTGATTCTGTAACACAGATGATGTGACAAGAATGACCCAGGCATGTGACCTAGTGTTGAGCTGCCATTGGCCCTCTGATGAAGCCTCAGGAGGATCATCTGCTTCCATAGGCCATGGTTGATCACAGGGTCACTGAAACTACAGAAAGTGTTACCTAAGATAAGGGGATGACTGTACACAGGGCAAAAATTCTGGAGCTTCAATTAAATATTATTGTAGAAAGAAATTATCTTGTGATTGTTTTTTTGTACTCAGAACTTGTTTCTAAACTGAAAACTAGGGTACAAATCAAATAAAATTAAAAAAAAAACCAATGGACACCCATCAATTTACAGATACTTCTGGTATGAAAAAAGCTGGAAATCCTAGTTTTTTTTTTAATTTTTTAACATTTATTTATTTCTTTTGAGAGACAGAGAGAGAGCACAAACAGGGGAGGGGCAGAGAGAGAGGGAGACACAGAATCAGAAGCAGGCTCCAGGCTCCGAACTGTCAGCACAGAGCCCAGCGTGGGGCTGGAACTCATGAACCATGAGATCACGACCTTAGCTGAAGTCAGACCCTTAACCGACTGAGCCACTCAGGTGCCACAGAAATCTTAGTTTTGATGAACATATCTGTGACATGGACTGGGGAGAAAGTGATAGAATGCCTCCCAGAGGACGTGTGAATGAAACTAAATTTTAAAAGACTTTTTAGGAAAAGGAAGATACAAATTCTTTGAGAGAGCAAAGGAGGAAGAGTGTCAGGATGGAGGGAAATAAAAAGTAACTTGATCATAGGGTGTAAAGCTGAGTCTGTGTCTGTCATAGGCCTAACGAAGGTGTCCACATTATTTCTCTCTCCAAGGTGAGAACTGAGATAATACTTGAATTCTGAGCACAATTTATAATTTCCACATATATTTTTTATTTTCCAGCTTCAGAAGAATTCTGAATATTTATTGAAACTACTGAATGGAGGGGTGCCTGGGTGGCACAGTCGGTTAAGCGTCCGACTTCAGCCAGGTCACGATCTTGCGGTCCGTGAGTTCCAGCCCCGCGTCAGGCTCTGGGCTGATGGCTCGGAGCCTGGAGCCTGTTTCCGATTCTGTGTCTCCCTCTCTCTCTGACCCTCCCCCGTTCATGCTCTGTCTCTCTCTGTCCCAAACATAAATAAATAAATAAATAAATAAATAAATAAATAAATAAATAAAAGAAACTACTGAATGGCTATTTACCTTTTAATATACTTTGCCTAGTGAGTCTTATTTTTGTTAAAAATGAGTCTTATTTTTGTTAATATACTTTGCCTAGTGAGTCATTTTTTTGTTAAAAAAATGTAAGCACTTTCATAAATAGTTACACCTCTTAGATTATTCTTTTTCTCTTGTGGGTTTTGAATCTGTCTTGGGAGAGATTGATGCTATCTTTTCACCTACAGTTAGTGTGACAGGGCTCTGCCTCATTCAGCTTTGCTGCATCTGTCTCCACCTTCCACAGCCGGGTCTCCCTCACACTTCTTAATAAGCTACAGCAAAAACAGAAGGAAACCACAGCAGAGACACCTGTGGTTGCCTCTCAATTTGCTCACCTTCTATAAATACAACTCTTGAAAAAGATGTTACAAGTGGCTATTTGATTGAGTTGAAGCAGGAAAGTTAGAAACAGTTTGGTCCAAGGCTGTAGGACTGACTCAACTTCAACACTCTTAATCATTAACTAGGTGTTACATGAAGCTAAGCCACTTTCTACAGCTCAGAAACCATCCAGGATAATCACACAAGTGTATTGCTTAAAAATAAATTCCTTGTAAGTAAACAGAAGTTTAGTTCAAGGAATTATTAAGCAATGGGAGAGAGTAATTATAAAGATGTAGAGATCTGTAAAGGGTAACTTGGACCGAGATATAGTATCCAAGAAAATAAACTTGGAAAGGGGGCTCCCTCTCCATGGCTGAGGATCAGACCTCACCAAAGAGGAGTGGCTGCAGCCCACTGGGTGAAGACATCTGCTTTGGCTGAAACAAACAACAGTAACAGATGGCAAATCATGAATCATTTCACTTAGGAGTCACTGCCATTTGAGGGATGAAGGAAAAATCCCGAGATTCCTTTTTAATTTCCCTAGAATGGGAGATAATACATCATGAGATATATGATCTCAAATGCCATTGCTCCTTCTAATGAAGATATAACTTTCTCCTTCTTTACACAGTTACCTGGACAACTTAGTGCATTAGCTGAAAGTGTAGCTGTGAGATGTCTGTTGCATGGCTCATCCTTAGCATTCTACAGAACTTAGAAAGAGGAAGGAGATGAGGGAATGAAAGGATACCAGACATGACTAGCAAAAAGTTAGAAACTTTATGGTTTAATTTTCTTCTTACGGGAAGAGAGAGAAATAAAGACTTTATCACTAGTTGCTTTGGTAGGCTATAGAATGAAATATCTTCTTCCTTTTTTTGAGGAAAGGGCACTATGGAGGAAAAGACATGAGTCTTTTCCCTTCTACAAATCACCGGCCAGCTTAATTTTTTCTTATTTTAGTTTTTTAATGCTCTTACCTAGTGCTTAATTACTACTTGCCCATCCTGTCTGTCCTCATTCCCTTCATCGGTCTTCATGATCTACACTCTCTTTCTTGGTGGACCTATCTGACCTCTGGTTTTGAAATTGCCAATATAGATGGATGCCCATACCATACATTCTAATCCTCCATATCACCATAGGAGAACAGAGTCTGGAAATTACTATGATTATCATTGCTACAAAAGAGAGTCCTGTGTTAACCAAAAAGATTTGGTTTTGGTTGAAAGGAGGACCTCATTAGAGCATGCAGTGTATCAGGGGTTGGACCCTTTTCCTACTACAATGGGAGGCTTTATGGAAATAAAATAATTCCATTGACATGAGCCATTGGGAGGGTAAATCCCAGAGAGGCAATTAATGCCCTTCCAAGAGTTGTTCTGTTCAGAACAGTTTCTGAGGGATATCTTCCACATGATACCACACTGTTGTACTAATCTAACAATGAATCTACAGACCAACCATCACTGACAAACATGCTTTAAGCTGTGTTGATAGGGAAGAGAATGGGTTGCCCTGAATTACCTGAAATTTCTTCTCCAATTCCTCATCATACTAAGGGCCAAATCTGAGGGATAACTTGTCAGAAATATTCCAATTTGGTGAAGTAAAGGAAGTATGAAACATTTTTTAAATGTAATACAAAAAGGCTACAAAAATTATATCATGATTCACAGTCCATTAGTTCAAGCCCCATGTCGGGCTCTGTGCTGACACCTCAGAGCCTGAAGCCTGCTTTGCATTCTGTGTCTCCCTCTCTCTCTGTCCCTCCCCTGCTCACTCTCTGTCTCTAAAAAGTGAATAAATGTTAAAAAAAATTAAAGCATGAGTTTATAAATTGATGAAAACTTTTACATTTTACATTGTTTCTGCCTAATCTATTCAATTTCTACCAAATAAAATCTTGGTATAAAAATCATATTATAATAAGATTACATTTTAAAAATAGCAAGTTTTGGGGCACCTGCTGGCTCAGTTGGTTAAGCGTCTGATGTCTGTTCAGGTCATGATCTCACGGTTGGTGAGTTAAAACTCTGCATTGGCTCTGTGCTGACACCTCAGAGCCTGGAGCCTGCTTCAGATTCTGGGTTTCCCTCTCTTTCTTCCCCTCCCCTGCTCATGCTCTGTCTCTATCTCTCTCTCAAAAAAAGTTAAAAATAGCAATTTTTAGAGACCAATGTGGTATTTCCTTTTCTATTTTATTTTTTTTTTATTTTTTTAACGTTTATTTATTTTTGACACAGAGAGAGACAGAGCATGAACGGGGGAGGGTCAGAGAGAGGGAGGCACAGAATCTGAAACGGGCTCCAGGCTCTGAGCTGTCAGCACAGAGCCCGATGCGGGGCTCGAATTCACAGACCGCGAGATCATGACCTGACCCGAAGTCGGCCGCTTAACCGACTGAGCCAACCAGGGGCCCCTCCTTTTCTATATTAAAAGAGTACCAGAAAATAATCTTTGGGTTTCAGTGGTTTTTTTTTTTATCGTGAGAACTCAATAACAAAAACATATAAACATTGTCCACAGTGCTTAATATATAATTTGACAATACATGTTTGCTCCTATTACCGTTATAGTGAATATTAATTTAAACTGCGATTTTAACAATTAAACATTATTCCTTTATTATTCTTTATTGTATGTATTTAAAATATTAAGAATAAAACACTGACATTCTTACAACTCAGAATCATCAACTATTACTAATATCATATTTACTTCCAACATTTTAACACACAAAATATCACAAATAAAGTCTACGTCCACTTTACCTCTTTCCGACCAGACACCTAACTCAAAAATAACCACTATCATGAGCTTGGTGTTTATAATTTCAGTTCACTGTAATATATATGAAATATTATTTAAATTTAAATATTAATATTACTAAATACATATATATTTATACCGTGTTTTCCTACTTTATTGGGGAAGAATTTAACCAGTGATACAATATTAGCAGAATTCACTCAGTCACCAAAATCTGAGAAATGTCTAACCACCTGCGCTGTAGAAGATTATATATTACATATATATTATATATTCTTCATGCTCAGTTACCAGATTTGTACGATAATTTTTTGCCTTTGCCAATCTATTGGGTGCTAGCCGATGTTAAAGATTTTATATGCAATATTATGAACTTGTTGGGACAACATGGATGGCATTAAATGATCTAATTACAGCAAAGTATTTCTAAAGCAGCAGATGTCAACTTTTTGTTTTTCCTCCAAAAACAAGAGATCAAGCATACTGGAAGTGCATGACTTTCAAAGTAACTTCGGGCAGAAATATGGGTTCTGACTCCATACTCAGACTCAAAGGTAAGAAACCAATGCAAAACATTTTAGTTATAAAATCGTTATGGCTAGGAGGAGTTCAGATGGCAAAGAAGTAGGGAGACCTGGGGCTTTCATTGTTCCTCAAACACAAATGTATTGAGGTCAGATCACTAGGAACCCCCAGGAAATCAATCTGCAGAGTGGAAGAAGGATCTCCACAGTCGGAGGGAGGCAGCATGGTAGTTGCGAGGTGCATGGACCACGCAGCAGTGGGACTTTTTTTCTGGGACAAAGGACATCAAACATAACATGGAGAGTTTCTACCCAGGAGGAAGGGAGTGGTTTCACATGGTGCCTGGTCCTTTAAGGTTTTGAGTTTTGAATCCCAGCCACGTACCAAAACAAAAACAAAAACAAAAACAAAAACCCAGGAAAATCTTGGCACAGGGCAAGCTGACTCACCTTGCTATTCTGTGGGGCTACCTGAACAGTGGGGGGTATGAGATCCCCTGTCTGGGGATGAAATAGGTGACACCCTCACAACACTAACACGTGAGACTTCCTAGAACAGCACAGTGGCCTGCAGTGGAAGCAGGACCCTCTTAACAGAACCCCACCCCGCCGCCTGATAAACGCTCTGTACTGGGACAAGACTGATTCTGAACCAGTGAATCAGGCCGCTCCTCCAGGCCAGCACAAACAACACTACACATGCACAGAAAATAGAATGCATCAAAACATCACCTGCAGGATCCTGGGAAGATGGCAGCATAGGAGGACGCTGGGCTCACAGCGTGTCCTCCTGATCACTTAGATTCCACCTACACCTGCCGAAATAACCCAGAAAACTGCCAGAAGACTAGCAGAATGGAGTCTCTGGAGCCAAGCACAGACGAGAGGCCCACGGAAGAGGGTAGGAAGGGCGGCGAGGTGGTGCGCGCTCCACGGACTGGCGGGAGGGAGCCGGGGCGGAGGGGCGGCCCCAGCCAAGCAGAGCCCCCGAGTCTGGCTTGCAAAAGTGGAGGGGCCAGACAGAGTGTGTTCCGACAGCAAGTGGGACCTGACATCTGGAAGGTTATAAGCTAACAGCTCTGCTCGGAAAGTGGGAAGGCTGGAGGACAAAGGGAGGGAGAGTTGTTGAGCCCCGGATGACAGAGCTCAGCTTCGCGGGGTACAAAGGTGCTTGCCAGTGCCATCTCCCTCACCCATCCCCAGCCAATATCCCAAAGGGAACCAGTTCCTGCCAGGGAACTTGCTTGCACCCCGCGAACACCCAACGCTGTGCTTCTGCAGATCCATCCCTCCTGTGGGTCTGACTCCCTCCCGGTGCCGCAGGGACCCTCCCAAAGCAGATCTCCGAAGGAGAAGCGAGCTGAGCCTGCCC
The DNA here is from genome assembly GCF_023721935.1 of Panthera uncia. Classification (NCBI taxonomy): domain Eukaryota; kingdom Metazoa; phylum Chordata; class Mammalia; order Carnivora; family Felidae; genus Panthera; species Panthera uncia. Next base: position 15,585 of record NW_026058689.1, read on the forward strand.
CTCCCGCCCTTGTGTACCTTGCCGATCCACCCCAGCTAATATGCCAGATCCCCAGCACCACAAGCCTGGCAGTGTGCAAGTAGCCCAGACGGGCCACGCCACCCCACAGTGAATCCCGCCCCTAGGAGAGGGGAAGAGAAGGCACACACCAGTCTGACTGTGGCCCCTGAGGTGGTCTGGAGACAAACATCAGGTCTGACTGCGGCCCACCCACTAACACAAGTAATTCAAGACAGCACAGGGAAGTGCCCTGCAGTCCCGCACCACTCCAGGGACTATCCAAAATGACAAAATGGAAAAATTCCCCTCAGAAAAATGTCCAGGAAATAACAACAGCTAATGAACTGATCAAAAATGATTTAAATAATATAACAGAAAGTGAATTTAGAATAATAGTCATAAAATTAATTGCTGGGCTTGAAAACAGTATAGAAGACAGCAGAGAATCTCTTGCTACAGAGATCAAGGGACTAAGGAACAGCCAGGAGTGGCTAAAAAATGCTATAAACGAGTTGCAAAATAAAATGGAGACAACTACGGCTTGGATTGAAGAGGCAGAGGAGAGAATAGGTGAACTAGAAGATAAAATTATGGAAAAAGAAAAAGCTGAGAAAAAGAGAGATAAAAAAATCCAGGAGTATGAGGGGAAAATTAGAGAACTAAGTGACGAACTAAAGAGAAATAATCTACGCATAATTGGTATTCCAGAGGAGGAAGAGAGAGGGAAAGATGCTGAAGATGTACTTGCAGAAATAATAGCTGAGAACTTCCTGGATCTGGGGAAGGAAAAAGGTATTGAAATCCAAGAGGCACAGAGAACTCCCTTCAGACGTAACTTGAATCGATCTTCTGCACGACATATCATAGTGAAACTGGCAAAATACAAGGATAAAGAGAAAATTCTGAAAGCAGCTAGAGATAAACGTGCTCTAACATATAAAGGGAGACCTATAAGACTCGTGACCGATCTCTCTACTGAAACTTGGCAGGCCAGAAAGGAATGGCAGGAGATCTTCAATGTGATGAACAGAAAAAATATGCAGCCCAGAATCCTTTATCCAGCAAGTCTGTCATTTAGAATAGAAGGAGACATAAAGGTCTTCCCAAACAAACAAAAACTGAAGGAATTCGTCACCACTAAACCAGCCCTACAAGAGATCCTAAGAGGGATCCTGTGAGACAAAGCACCAGAGATGCAAGCTACAAACATGAAACTTACGGACATCACAATGACTCTAAACCCATATCTTTCTATAATAACACTGAATGTAAGGACAAAATGCACCAACCAAAAGACATAGGGTATCAGAATGGATAAAAAAACAAGACCCATCTATTTGCTGTCTACAAGAGACTCATTTTAGACCTGAGGACACCTTCAGTTTGAGAGTGAGGGGATGGAGAACTATCTATCATGCCACTGGAAGTCAAAAGAAAGCTGGAGTAGCCATACTTATATCAGACAAACTAGACTTTAAATTAAAGGCTGTAACAAGAGATGAAGAAGGGCATTATATAATAATCACAGGGTCTATCCATCAGGAAGAGCTAACAATTATAAATGTCTATGCGCCAAATACAGGAGCCCCCAAATATATAAAACAATTACTCACAAACATAAGCAACCATATTGATAAGAATGTGGTAATTGCAGGGGACTTTTACAGAAATGGATAGATCATCTAGACACACGGTCAATAAAGAAACAAGGGCCCTGAATGATACATTGGATCAGATGGACTTGACAGATATATTTAGAACTCTGCATCCCAAAGCAACAGAATATACTTTCTTCTCGAGTGCACATGGAACATTCTCCAACGTAGATCACATAGTGTGTCACAAAACAGCCCTTCATAAGTATACAGGAATTGAAATAATACCATGCGTACTTTCAGACAACAATGCTATGAAGCTTGAAATCAACCACAGGACAAAGTCTGGAAAACATCCAAAAGCATGGAGGTTAAAGAACACCCTACTAAAGAATGAATGGGTCAACCAGGCAATTAGAGAAGAAATTAAAAAATATATGGAAACAAATGAAAATGAAACTACAACAATCCAAACGCTTTGGGATGCAGCGAAGGCAGTCCTGAGAGGAAAATACATCGCAATCCAGGCCTAACTCAAGAAACAAGAAAAATACCAAAAACAAAATCTAACAACACACCTAAAGGAAATAGAAGCAGAAAAGCAAAGACAGCCTAAATCCAGCAGAAGAAGAGAAATAATAAAGATCAGAGCAGAAATAAGCAATATAGAATCTAAAAAAACTGTAGAGCAGATCAACGAAACCAAGAGATGGTTTTTTGAAAAAATAAACAAAATTGACAAACCTCTAGCCAGGCTTCTCAAAAAGAAAAGGGAGAGGACCCAAATAGATAAAATCATGAATGAAAATGGAATTATTACAACCAATCCCTCAGAGATACAAGCAATTATCAGGGAATACTATGAAAAATTATATGCCAACAAACTGGACAACCTGGAAGAAATGGACAAATTCCTAAACACCCACACACTTCCAAAACTCAATCAGGAGGAAATAGAAAGCTTGAACAGACCCATACCCAGTGAAGAAATTGAATCAGTCATAAAAAATCTCCCAACAAATAAGAGTCCAGGACCACATGGCTTCCCTGGGGAGTTCTACCAGACATTTAAAGCAGAGATAATACCTATCCTTCTCAAGCTATTCCAAGAAATAGAAAGGGAAGGAAAACTTCCAGACTCATTCTATGAAGCCAATATTACTTTGATTCCTAAACCAGACAGAGACCCAGTAAAAAAAGAGAACTACAGGCCAATATCCCTGATGAATATGGATGCAAAAATTCTCAATAAGATACTAGCAAATTGAATTCAACAGCATATAAAAAGAATTATTCACCATGATCAAGTGGGATTCATTCCTGGGATGCAGGGCTGGTTCAACATTCGCAAATCAATCAACGTGATACATCACATTAATAAAAGAAAAGAGAAGAACCATATGATCATGTCAATCGATGCAGAAAAGGCATTTGACAAAATTCAGCACACTTTCTTAATAAAAACCCTTGAGAAAGTCGGGATAGAAGGAACATACTTAAACATCATAAAAGCCATTTATGAAAAGCCCACAGCTAACATCATCCTCAATGGGAAAAACTGAGACCTTTTTCCCTGAGATCAGGAACACGACAGGGATGTCCACTCTCACCACTGTTGTTTAACAGTGTTGGAAGTGCTAGCATCAGCAATCAGACAACAAAAGGAAATCAAAGGCATCCAAATTGGCAAAGATGAAGTCAAGCTTTCACTTTTTGCAGATGACTTGATATTATACATGGAAAACCCAATAGACTCCACCAAAAGTCTGCTAGAACTGATACATGAATTCAGCAAAGTTGGAGGATAAAAGATCAATGTACAGAAATCAGTTGCATTCTTATACACTAATAATTAAACAACAGAAAGACAAATAAAGAAACTGATCCCATTCACAACTGCACCAAGAAGCATAAAATACCTAGGAATAAACCTAACCAAAGATGTAAAATATATGTATGCTGAAAATTATAGAAAGCTTATGAAGGAAATTGAAGAAGACAAAAGAAATGGAAAAACATTCTGTGCTCATGCATTGGAAGAATAAATATTGTTAACATGTCAATACTACCCAAAGGTATCTACACTTTCAATGCAATCCCAATCAAAATTGCACCAGCATTCTTCTCAAAGCTAGAACAAGCAATTCTAAAATTTGTATGGAACCACAAAAGACCCCGAATAGCCAAAGTAATTTTGAAGAAGAAGACATCACAATCCCAGACTTTAGCCTCTACTACAAAGCTGTAATAATCAAGACAGCATGGTATTGGCACAAAAACAGACACATAGACCAATGGAATAGAATAGAAACCCCAGAACTAGACCCACAAAAGTATGGCCAGCTCATCTTTGACAAAGCAGGAAAGAACATCCAGTGGAAAAAAGACAGTCTCTTTAACAAATGGTGCTGGGAGAACTGGACAGCAACA